>NC_056730.1:668284975-668352475 GCF_019279795.1 Protopterus annectens | reverse complement strand
GCAGCACACACACACACAACGTACTAACACTGTGGATAGTAACACACATACAAATAACTAACATTTACTATAGTGCTGTGGCTAAGAACCCCATCTTCTTGATAAAGAAGACAAATAAACAGATAAAGATGGATAAATCATTTAACTGCAGATAAAAAATAATCTACAGGCATGATTCTTAATCTGTATAAAATATAAAGATGGACAATGCATGATGCAATCTATAGGAATATTATGAAGCAAAAGAATCCAGCAACTGCAAGACTGAAATAATTCCCCCAACAATTCTGAGACAAATAATGGTGGGTTTAATGTAAGTGCCCATATGTTAGTATCACATGACACACCTTTGCACTGACACTTGATTAAAAAAGCAAGGGCTCTAACTCCCACAAGAATGATTTCCCATAACTATTTAGCTCTCCTGACACCTCCAAAAAAACTTTAGCCCTACCAAAGCCCTAACTATAACTCTAAAACTCCTACCCAGTTCTTAACTCAAGTCCTCGCTCACTTAACCTAAAACTCCAACCTCCCTCCCTAAACCCAAGTTCCCTGATCACTCCCTAACCCTAAAACTCCTCTCCTGCTCCCTATATCTAAGACTCCCTTCACACTCTCAAACCCTAAAAATCCCTTCTTGCTCCATAATTCTAAAATGCTCTTCCCTTTCCCTAAACCTAAAACTCGTTTACTGCTCCCTAACCTTATAAACTCCCCTCCTGTTCCCTAAACCTAAATCACCTTCCTGAATGCTGCTATAATCTACAGTCCCACCCCCTCCCTTTCCCTCTCTGGCAGCTTGCCTAAACTCATTTGCAAGTCTGAATGGGAGTGGCGGCCTTCATGTGGTATAAGATGCGCTAGTCCTTGGCTTTAAGATAGTAGCCTTTGAGTGTGTGTTACTTGAGTGCTTGTAGTAGAACCATCCTGGCTACCATCTTATTATGTATGCTAGCATTGTTAGCAAGTTATGTTACATCTAAATCATTTCAACCACTTGCTAAAATCAGTGCTCCAACTTAGAGTTAGAGTAGGTGGGTTTTGTATAGATCATAGATTTGAACTGTTTGTTCTTTTTATTCTTAGAAATAATGATGTCTAAATAATTGACCTGGTCAGTCTGAGAGGTCATAGTGAAATTTAAAAAGTCAGTGGTAGTATGTATGTATTCAAAAAACTGGTTCAGTCTAACCTCAGTATCGGCCCAAAAAATGATAATATCATCCAAAACCCATCCATAGAGAGACCAACCCCAGGATTGAATAAAATCTGTGTAGGCTCTGTGTAGAGGTCATGGTTCCCCTTCAACAGCACGCCATGCATATTAATCATGGCACACTGCTGAGGGAGATCCCAGTAACACGGATATTGAATACATGTAAGTAATAGTGTAAAGGCTGTCCCGTAGTTGTGCATTGTCCAGGAAATTCCTGGACAGATGTCATGCACAGGATAATTTATCCTTGTAATGTACCCTACTAGTGTAGAAATAAGTGTGAATTTTAATAATTTTGCTTTTGTTTTTAATTTCCATTTGCTTGGCATGGAGTGGAGCACAGCAGTGCTGAGCTGCACTTACACATACACAGCTGACACCTGCCAGGCATCTAAAAATAGTAACCAAATGTAATTATTTATTTTACTTTCTTTTAATGCTCGTTTGTGTGGTGTGGTGCAGAGCACAGCAGTGCCGAGCTGTGCTTACACATACATAGGTGACATCTACCAGACATCTAAAAATAGAAACCAGATGCAATTAATTTTTTATTTTAGCCTAGGTTTTTTTTTTATTTTATTTTTTTGAATGGCTGTTTGTGCAGCACTGTGCGATGCTTAGCAGTGCTAACAGGTAGCTTAGTAGTATATGTGAAGGTACACTTGTTGGTTCACTTTCCAAGTAGCTAAATAGGTAGAATCACAGCCTAAAGTGTAGTAGGTCCTGGGTTTGAGTCCTGAGCAGTCATACCTTTTTACATTTATTGCTGTGAAAATGTGTGAAATGACCTAAAGGGCAGTTTAATTAAAAAACAAAATTGTTACATTTGAAAAAGCTGGGTGATGCTAATCGCTAAGCACTGCTTAAACATGGTCAATGGCTATACCTGTTTGCACATTTCTATGCTCCTCTAATACACGGTTGTGTGAGTTCATGTGATGCTCAGCTCCGTTAAGCCATTTTGTGTGATGCTAAGCAACACAGCACTTTTTTAATGTTACACTATGACGTGTAAGGGTGAGAAAGCAGCCTATATTAAGGCCAGTAGGCAGGAATTCACACCATTCATTGGAATCCATAGTAAACTGTTGATATGCCAGGTGGTGTTGGTGATGGAAGGCGCTTTTGGGTGCAGAGGTGGGGTATGCAGGAGTCTAGAATGTTTGATGGACTCCTGATAGAGAACTATGACCCCCAGCTGTTGCAGGGTGATTACCAGGGATCAGAATATAAAGCTGAAGCCTGGAATTGGTTGGCCAGGGATCTTACCAGTGCTACTGGTATCTCCCACACTGGTGAGCAGCATCATCAACACTATGATGACTTGAAGCAAAGGAAGAAGGGAACCTGGGACACCTGGGTCCAAGAGTCTAGGGCTGGGGATGTCCCACAGATATGTAAGTATGTTTGCTACTAATTTACTAATATACAAGCTGAAGCCATGCAAAACTGATATGCATAATGGTTTGCTTTTTTCCAACAACTGTAGCTGAATGGACTTGCAATGTCCAGTCTCACATAGGTTGCCTGGCCAGGATACACCGTGAGTGTGGTAAATACAGATAATCTCTGATAACTGTAATGCAATAAACAATAAACTATACCAATAACAATAAACAATAAGGTTTAAAGCAGGATTGTGCTTTGACAGGTAATGTGTGCAAACAACTGCAGTATGGCTGTATTCACTCTTTTTTTAATTTCTACAGATCTTTGGGGTTTCTAATGCCATGATGGGAATGGACCCCATTCCTAAGTCAAAGTACATTAAAGTTCATGAAATTAGTATTGTTTCAGTCTTTGATGTCAGCCAGAATTGCTCTTCGCAGCACCCGCAATGTCCCCAGTAATGACTCCTTCTGTAATTTGTATGGAGGTACATGTATTGGCAACATATCTAAATATAATTGTAGATTCTTCTTTATAAGATCCATTGCTTCTACTACTACTGGAACTGTCTGGGTATCTTTCTTCCTCATTGCTCTCATTTCTGCCTGCAAATCCTGATCTTTTATTACTTTGTGTCTCTCTGCATGCACTGGGTGTGGTGATTTCAGTAATCAATGCTACTTTTGTCTTCTTTTCATGGACCACTATATCTGGTTTTCTAGCATTTATCTTTTGAACCGTTGGTAATAGGTGATCCCATGTGATGTAAACCTCATCATTTTCTATGATGCTTTGTGGCTCATATTTCCAGTGTTTTTCAGCCACTTCAGTACCATAACATTTACACAATTCCCACTGCATGGGTGTTCTAATGTGACTCCAGTCAACTGTACAAATAAAAATTAATAAATAATGCAGAAGTAATTGCCTGATAAATGCATTGCACAACCCACAGTATGGTTCAGGGCTGTCTTCAGGCCACTTTGAGTCAAATAATGCTCTCTATTCCTCCCACTCCAGGAACAAGGTATATATGGGTAAGGTAGCCTATGTGCTGGGCAGATATCATGTGTATAATTCACAGATTCTAAGGAACAATAACAATAAAATGTAAAGCATGATTGTGCTTTGATAAGTAATGTGTGCAAATAACTGCAGTAGGGCTGTATCACTGCATGTGTGTTGTAATGTGACTCCAGTCAACTTTTCAAATGAAATCTCCCTTTCTCCCTTACTATCAGTGACTATGGGTGTGCCTCAAGGGTCTATTCTCGGCCCACTCCTTTTCAACTTGTTTACAAATAATCTCTGTAATGCTACAACTCTAGCCACCCTTATACAGTATGCAGACAACTCTACTGTCATATGTTTTGCTCCAACTCTACCTGAACTATAGAACTTAACCCAAACATCCTTCAGTGCTATTGAATCATGGTTGACAGATCCCCAATTAATCTTGAATCCAAATAAAACTAAACTCATGCTCTTCCACTCCACAAAATTCAAAATCCAAAATCCAATCCACTTACTTCAACATCACATTCAGTAATAAGACTTTGATTGAACCAGTACCATCCACCCAACTTCTCAGTGTTGTTATTGATCAAAATCTGAAGTTCGACTTACACATTGCCCAGACTGTAAAAAAAATACACAAGAAAATAGGTACCTTATACAGATGCAAAAACTACCTAACCACAAACTCCAGAATAACCACAGCCAGAACTCATCTTCTGTCAACTTTACTATACGCCTCACCCATCCTTACCAACCTCTCCAAATCAGACCTAAGCAAGCTAGATGCCTGTTATAATAAGATAGCTAAATTTGCCAGTAGGTGTCCTCCTAGAACTCATCATTGTAAGGCACAAAGGCAACTATCTTGGTTAGAACTACCTCACCAACTCATTCTCACGCAAATATCTATCGCTCACCAAATGTACTATAAACCCGATAAAATACCAGCTCTACAAGACCTCCTCAATCCCCATATAAGTATCCATCCACTAAGATCCACTAATAAAGCTTTAATTGAAGTAACCAGGAGTAAAAATAGCTCAAATGACTCTCTATACTGCTACTACGTTGCTAAATTGTGGAATGCCTTACCACTTGAAATTAGAACTATAACTAACTTAAAAAACTTCAAGCATCACATTAAACCCCACCTCACCAATTCCTGGACTTGCACATGCACTGTGCATGGGTAGCCCAAACCATGGAACTAGCTGATTTTAAAATTTTAATTGCATATGTAATGAGCATTGAATTTAAGTCATATGACTACTGTATGTTGTTTTTTTCTTTCTCACTGTTAATATCTATCAAATTTTAAGTCTTTAGTTTGCTATGCTACCTGTATATAAGACTAAGTATCATAATTGCACTCTTATTGTATACAATGTCACTACCTGCTACTACTGTAAGAACTGTCTTCTAGAAGCATTGTTATACAATATTATTGGCCTTGTTTCCCACTTGACCAATTTATTCTGTTCTAGTCTTTTTACCGTTATGAATGTCTGTTACTATTTTTTTTTATTATATTATACACTTTTCTTTCTTCTAACAAAATGGTTTACTAACAATGGAGCTTTTCTCCACAGGTCTCCTCTGAAAAAGGGTTTTATGCCCAGTCGGACTCTCCCGGTAAACAAATGTAAAATAAATAAATAAATAAAATCATTAAAGAATGTAGATGTAATTGCCTGATAAATGTATTGCACAGCTGACAGTATGGTTCAGGGCTGTATTCAGGCCACTTTGAGTCAAATGACGGTCTCTATTCCACCCAGTCCAGGAACAAAGTATATGGGTAAGGTAGTCCATGTTCTGGGCAGATATCATATGTGTAATTCACAGATTCTAAGGAACAATAACAATAACATATTATATAATAATAACAATACTTTGATAAGTAATGTCTTCAAATAACTGCAGTAGGGCTGTATTCATTGCATGTGTGTGTTCTAATCTGACTACAGTCAGTTGTTACATTAAATGCACATGTCCCATGGAGTCACAGCTTTTGGGTTCTACTCCCATGCCAGCCAACTAAGACATGAGTGGCTGTCTAGTCTACTTAATGTACACAAACATACCTCTGAACTTTAATGATTTTTCATAATGTAATGATAACTGCTCAATCTGTCTGGTCTTTGATTAGCAGATAAATGATTACCTGGAATGCAATGTATTTGCAAATCCATTTACAGAACACCTTGGTAGTAATGTACAAGCACAGTATGTGAAACAGTTCCATGTAGTTTGTGTATCTGCATCTGTTAGTGCTTGGCCTGTACTGTCCCATGCTAACAACTTGAGAGGTATGTACATGCAACATCATTTATAGAAGAATTGGAGTCACTGTACTCATAACTAATACTGCACACCTATATAAATATGTATTAGTAGTCTGCAAGTTCACTAATGATATGTTTTTCTCTCTCTCCCCACCCATTATCTTCTTTAATTTATTACTGTTATTTATTATTATAATTTAATATTAATATATTCAGTTGAACTAACTGTTATGTTGACTTATGGGTTATTTCATACTGGTTTGCTGTTAACATGCTTACTGTTATGTTATTTATTGCTGTGTTCCACATAATATACCTTAATAATGTATTTGGATTAATCAATATTATGTTACATTATGTTAATACTAACACTGGTTTGGTTATTACTAATCATAAGTTATGTTTATATCTAATTTACTGCAGTGCAACAAGGTAGGCCAGTTCCAGGTGATCCACCAACCTTGGCTCCTCCGGCCGTGGCACTGTGGCCTAGCATATCTGGGCCTCAGCCTGGTGGTACCCCCTCTGCTCTCCCTGTACTACCTTTGGCATTGGGTAGTTGCAGCCCACAGGCCAAGGCTGGCCCCCCTTCTGGGACCGGTGGTGGAGGGGGTAATTTTGTCACCAGTGATAAAGTGCCAGATATGGTGCACAGGTTGATCTTTCGTACTTTTGAACATTGCCTGCACCAGATGGAGGGCATTTTCACCACCCTCGTGGGGCAGCCTCACCCCAGATGCCAGCCTTCACTAATGCCACCACAGGGGCAGTGAAGGAGCAGTGCCGACTGTCTCATGGATGGGGACTTGAATCACACTGCTACCTTATTGATGCACCTGAGACTGGCATTCCACAACACCCTTCCCATCCAAGGTGTTCACTCCCCTCTTGTGTCACACACCAGCCTGTCTTGTCTGTCTTGGCTGTCTGCAAAATCTTCCTCAGCTTCCCAACTTATCTCCCCCACATGTACCTATGTCCGTTACAAAAAAAAAATCATCTCATACATAGCTGATAATTTCTCACACATGTCCACTGGCCACAAATAATTTGGTCCAATTAGCTTGACAATATAGTTATGTTCTCCTTACCCCTCTCTTTGTGGGGGGGGAGGGTGACAGTTGAAATTCATCTACAAATTCTGTCAAAGTGCACAGTTGTCGCTGTACAAGAAATGGATGGCTATGGCTCTTTCCTAATCTATTCCTGGACATACCTACCTGCCTTTTACTATATCCCCCCCTGCTTGCACCCCATTTTACCACTGTCCTATCTCCCTATTTCTTTTCTTTAAAGATTTTTTGTGTAATGCTGCACAATGGGGTGCATCGCTCAGCATCATTGAGCTCAGCTAAATGGAACTATAGTGAAATATGTGTTTGAAATGATAATAGACACGTACAAAATTTACACCTGTGCCCTATATCGAACCCAAGACCATCGCACCTGCAAGCCAGTGCATTGACCTGCCACACCACACAGCTGTGAGTTAAAACAGGCGGTTTAAGCAAAACATAGTAATTGCAAGTTACCATCATTAAGTGTGTTTAAGCAGAGCTGCGCTTGCTATGTCGCTCAAACTTGCTGAAAGAATAATAGAAAAACTGGGACTGTACCTTGGAGTCTGATACAGGACTACACCACTAGAAAGCTAGACACAGAATAATGGATGTAAATGAGGCCTCTAATAGCAAGTAAATGTGGACTTTTATCAGCAACATTTAGAAATGCACCAGCTAAAACATTAATGGCAAAATACATATTCAACTGGGACTCTGGTGGAGAAATACATCCCCCTAAAGCCATGCACATAATACTGGATGTACTTGAGGTATGTCACAGTCTGTATGTGTGCACTTATATCTTGTCAAAGGGTGGGAGGGTGGCCTAATGGTTAAGGTGTTTGCCTTACAAACACAAGGTGCAGTGTTTGAGTCTCACAAGGGATAACTGGCTAGGCTTAAAATGGCTCGCAAGGGCAGTTAGCCTAGTACTAATCTATGAACCTATGAACCTAAATACACCTGCTGTAGCAGTGATACAGTAGCTCAGTCTGTTAAATGCTTTGCAAAAATAATTTTTGCCACACATGGTCCTGGGTTCAAATCCAGTGGTATGTAGCATTTATCAATGATAAATGATTAAATAATACATAACTATAATAAAAATAATACATAAAGAATAAATTATAAATGCTTCATTTATCAATGAATGACTGAGTCATCCACTATGTTTCCACACAGTGCATTTCAAATGCATTGTCTGCTGTTCAGTGATGTCAGTCAAAGGTCTGCAGATAAGAACACAGTTGACATATCCCTATAGCAACACTATAAAGTGCATAGTATCAGGTCATGCAGTAATATGTACTCACACAGGATTTTGCCTTAGGTGATGCAAAGAAGACCCACTAATATCAGAGTGCAGCACACAATAATTTCATAATGATATTAAATATTAGCACAGCTGCACAACTAACTTACAGATATGGATGTCCTGCTAGCTGCAAGAACTACCAGCACACACCTTCCAAATGACTACCGTAATGTAACACATGGCCTGGCAGTTGCCCAAATGGTTGACATAAGGGTATATTTACCCCCTATGTTGTTCAAGGACACAACAAACATGCTGCCTGTTACTCTGGTAATGATACATTTGGCTAACATACTTACCTTAAATACATACCTCAATATCCTGTGCCATGGGTTCCCCCGTTAAGGAACTGGAGGTACACCAGAGCTGCCAGTGGTCACAGCTTTACTCATAATTGCAGGTGTCCTCCACATTATGCAGCCTCTCTCACTATGCTTATTGCCTGGACAAGTAGCATCAGCTGCAACCTGTAGCCCACAGATGAATGTACAGCCTCCCTGTGCTGATGTAGTATTTCTACCCAGCATTTCCATCCTATTTTATGAGAAAGGGGAGGATTCTACAGTGAGGCCTTTTATCCCCTTCAATAGTTGCAGGGGATTGTCAGATTACACTGCAAATCAGCTGTGTATGCTTCAATTAGCATTATTCAGCCACATTATTGGTTCAGAGGCAATCACCTGCTAATGAAGTAACCTTAAAAAGGAAAACTCCTAGCTAGGGGAACCATTGTGTGAGAGTTAATTTCTATGAATTAATTGGCACAAAACACATCTCTCTCCCTCCCTCTCTTCTCTCTCTCTCTCTCTCTCTCTATATATATATATATATATAGATCTACTTTCTTTACATGAAAGTACAATCCACCGGATTGTACTTACCCGAACTGAATCCGCTGAAGCTCCAGTTCAACAAACAAATGGACTGCCAAATTCTTTTCACAGGGAAAGGAACCACTTGACCACCATGGTTAACTGTGCCCTCTTTTTTGTGTAGTACAATCTCAGAGTTGGTATATTTAAGTAAGGGGGTGTGGGGGCAAAGTCCCCCATTTTGGTGGGCTTATATTTCCTCCATTTTGTTTGGTTTCCATGGTGGTCAAGTGGTTCCTTTCCCTGTGAAGGGAATTCAGCAGTCCGTTCATTACTTCCAAAGAGGTGCATTGGTGTATTGTAGTCCAGCAGGTATGTAATCATTTTATCACCAACATGATGCATATGGTGGGTTATAGTTAGGGTGAATGGGATTATGTAAGTAAGCTTGTTGTAGAGTTTTACTGATAAGATGTCATTGATCTCCACATGTTACACCTACAGAGGAACTACAATACAGCAAGCATAGAATGTTATGTGTTAAATAGGGACACAGGTCCCCGGGATAATACTGCTATTTGTTTGGCACTGTTGGTTGTATAGAGTATAGAAGGGGTTTACTGCTATGGAACACACTACACTGGACTCCTGTCTTGGCTGTCTTATCATACATCTGTATCTGTCATGCCACAAACAGGAATATTTGACTATTGCTACTCTATATCACTTGCACCCACAACCTTTGTATGTTGTGGACATACCTCTCAACTCTACATATGTTAGCAGATTATCCAGAGTTTTGCCTCATATATTTGGTCCATTTTTCATAAAATTCTTGTTTTCTGGCAAAGTAGTTGCAAATCATTAAATATTGCAGTTAGACAATAATTAGGACATCTGAATTGCAGATTTCATACCCTGCAGATGTGTCATGGTTATGTACAACCTGTTATTCCATTAACCATGTAAGTTTGTAATACCAATACATAGAAATTGTCCCTATTTTCTGGAATTTATCCTACTTTTATTTATGGATTTGTCCAGATTTCTTGCTCTAAGAGGTTGAGACATTTGGTGGGACACACAATTGAGTTTTAGATGTGGAATGAAACAGTTGAAAACTGATAGCTGTCCTATATGGCTGTATCTCTACCATCTGCACACCCAAGTATCAGATCCTGACATGTGTTCTCTTTTTGTTGTAGGTCAGCAATAATGTAGAGGCATTGAAGAGCCCCTTTCACTGAGCCTGAGAATGATGTCATTGTGGAAGCCCTGAGGCAGCATTATAGTTTCCTACTGTCCAGGGTGAGGCCTAACAAACAGGAGTGAGCTGCATTGTGGGCCGACCTGGTCCGGAATGTAAATGAGGTTGGCCAGCAGAGCAGGACATATGAGCAGGTACAACACCATACCACTAATATGATCCATGCTGAACACAGAACAGCAGTGGACGTGGCCATGGATTATAATGTCACTGGTGGAGTGCCTGCTGCAGAACAACCATTGTCAGCCACTGAGGAATTCCTGATGAACCTAGGTAAACAAGACAGATCCCAGGCATCCATCACACCATATGCTGTGGACATGGGTGCCACCATTTGAACACCAGAGATGCTTCCAGGTATGCTTAGTAGGATCATCACTGGAATACTGTAGCATTCAGTGTGTCAGTGTGCATATAGTTTTAAGTGGATGTCAGGTTTTATTTTGGGAGGAAAACAGGTTAGCTGTAGTTTGAGTTTCAGGCCAGATTGTGACCAACATACCAGTTTACATAGTAGCAACTGCAAATATCAAATATTTTGACGTATACCCTGTTATAATGTAACATGTAGAGCAGTTTACATTACCTCTCAGTCAGATCTTTTCAGGGACATCAGAAATTGGACAAGGCTATGGTGCTGCTCCTGGTAAGCACAATAAAGCCGGGATTAGCCTTTTTGCTTCACGTCAACCCTATGTAAGCTATACCACGGCCATTGGCTACGTTTGGATACCACATCTACCTACACTACTTTTTATTTTAAGTAGGACTCACAATAATATACATATATAAACATTTTTTTTAAAACAAAGATTGGGTAATGCCTGCAGTATCTTGCCAACCAGGATGATGCTTTAGCCAAATGCTGTAATAATTAATGTGCTGCTTCCTCTGTCCAAAGCCAAGTGCAGACTATAGGCCTGCTACCAGTTCATACTCACATTAAGTAATAATATATTAAATCCTGTTAATTTCTATGCATAGTTCCTAATTCTGGCTTGACTCTTTCCTCATGCATTTATGTCTGAATATGTCTTTATTCTAATGGTGTTATGTGTTCTACTGAGCCTACACAACATAACCTGCTAGATATTTGACATAACTGATTACAAGCTCGCTTATGATATTGGTAGATTTTAACATAGAAGTGAATGTATATTTTCTAACTGTATTTTTAAAACTATTGTTCTAACTATCTAACTTTGTGTTAATGCCTGCTTCTTGCTACTCACTACCACTGTTGTCTCTCTCTCTCTCTCTCTCTCTCTCTCTCCCACAAGTACCCTGCACTTCACTGTGCTGTTCCAGTCTATAACTTTGTGTGAACCTACCTACTGGGTGACAAAGGACCCGTCCGACAAATAAACCGTGGTTTCTTCCCTCAGCCTCTACTCCCTGCACCCCCTCTCAAGGAAACAAGAAAAGTATGTTATTTATGTCCTGCCTGTAAAACATACTACCATCCACCATTGATTCAGGTGTTCCAAAGCACGCTCTGAGCCCAGGCAGCCAGCAGCCTCTTACCCCCCCCCCCCAACTAGCTACCTTGTTAACAATACTTTACTCCACCTCTTGGTATCCCTCTTACTAACTTATCCCCCTTCCCTATCTGGAAATTGCCTACCCTCCTTACTGTACTTGCTCATAATACTAGCTTTGTCCAGTAAGTGGTATCTCTACCCTCTTCAGTATTTCTCCTGCTTATCTATTTGGCTTTCTGATTTTACTATTCTTTACTTCTATGACCTTGAACTACTCTTAAACTTCACACCGTACCCTTCATTCTAAATTGCTACACTCTCCTGCTTTCTAATAGACCCCTTACTTATCGCTGTTCCTACCCACTTTAGACTTACTCATCTTACCTTCTGTAATCAGCTCTGCTGACTGATTGTTTCTCTTCTAGCTGCTCCATTGTCTGTTTCTACCCGCTCCGTTCACCCTGCGGGCTCACTCCGCTCCCCTACCCAACCCCTAATTTCCACCCCTACTAATCTTACACATATACTTCACTGACCACTCCCCCCTACTATCTCATCTTATCACATACCTTAACATCACCAGGCCACTCCCTTACCTCTCTCTCCTAATTAGTACTACTTAACTCTTTCTAACCACCCCTCTCCTACCTTACCATCCACATCATTAACACACTTCCCAAGTCAACCTCTAATCTAACCCTCCTCTAATTTCCTACCTGCTTTTGTTATACCCTGCTTATTCTTCTCTAACACTCTCTTCTTTTTTCTACAGCACCTACTAATTTTAAATACTCCCTACATAAATTTACTTTTTACCATGGCCCCAACAAAGAAAAATATATTCACAAGCATACTACACTTCACTACCACAATATCTTGTCTGACCATACCTTATTTACTCACTTCCTTTGAAGATCATCCTCTACCTGAAATTAACCATTACTTCAAACAAACTCTACCATTTTCATTTATCTTCTCCCTTAACCACAGTAACATAACCTATAATTCAAACTTTACACTACCAAAAGTTCATAGAACTACCCACATCACTTACTTACCTACCAAAAAGATTTTTAACAACCTCTACAAACTACTTAAAACTCTACAATATCCCCAGCAACACCTCTTCCTAGGTGGTGATATTCATCCTAACCCTGGCCCCAATGCTAATCATGCGATTAACCCATCCAATTTAACAGTATCCTTAACTTCTACATTAACTATACCATCTAACTCCCTCTTCATAGCTCACCTTAACATTACAAGTATTAACAATAAAATTCTCCACCTGCACGCACTCCTTGATGTACACTCATTTGACATTCTATGTCTTACTGAAACTTGGTTAAAACCATCTACCCTAGACCAGGAAATTACCCCTCCTGGCTATAACATCCTTAGAAATGACCATAAAAGCAAAAAAGGTGGAGGAATAGCAATCCTTTATAAATCTAACCTCCACGTTTCCACCATTAAAGTACTTCCTTCATCAGACACCACATCTGAAATCCTAACTATCAAAATCCAAATCAATAACTCCAAATCTTTCTATCTAATTTGCATATATCTACCCCCAGGTAATAATACCAATACTCTTGAGAACCTTCTCAGTCTCCTCTCTACCCAGCTACCCCAAGAGACCATTGTACTAGGTGACTTTAACATAGACTGGTCCACTTGTAGTTCTCTGAACCCTACCAACCACATAAACCTCTTTGGATTCTCACAATTAATTACAACTCCTACAAGAATCCACCAACCTAACAAAGAAGCTACTCTGGACTGGATCCTTATTAATAGTCACCCTGAAGCCTATACTCCAGGAACCCTTCCCAACGATATCAGCGACCATATGCTTACCTACATTATTAGACATAAGGTCTGCATTTCAACTACTCATAATCTCAAAACCTCTCGCTCAAAAAAATTCTTTAATCCAGACAGCTTCCTAACCGAACTGCAAGCATGTGACTGGTCTCCTCTAACCCATATAGAACTTGATAAAGCCGTTACCTACTTTAACACTAACTTTCTTCAAATCCTTGACTGCCATGCACCTTATCGCTCTGTTAGATTAAGAACCAAACCTGCCCCATGGCTCAAAAAACTAACTAGGCAAAAGATACTCCTTAGAAATAAAATCTAGGCTAAATGGAGAGCTACCAAATGTCCAACAATCCACTTACACTTTAAATAAATAAGAAATGCCACCAGAAAGGATATTCTTATCGATAAAAAAGACTTTTAACTTCACCTTCAACAAACCAACGAAACCCACAAAAATTCTGGTCTGGCATAAACAAACTTCTTCGACCAGGCCACACTACCACTCCAGACCCAACTGGTGTCAACCATAACAACTCCAACTAAATCGCTGATTCCTTTAATATCTTCTTCACAGAAGCCATTCAAACCCTGGCTAATTCTTTACCACCCATCAATACATTCCAACCAAATACCTGCAATACTTCATTACCTACTTTTAGAATACAACCTGTATCTACAGCCCTCATCTGTAAACTACTTCAAAAATTGAAACCTTGCACCCCTTCTGCTGACCTTCTCCCATCTGAATACCTACAAATAGCTGCAAAAGCCATAGACTTTCCCATCTCTATCCTTATTAACAGAACTATCTCAGAAGGCAAAATCCCTGCTTTATGGAAGATATCTCACATCATCCCTTTACACAAAGGTGGACCTTCTACAGAACGTTCTAACTTCCGCCCTATTGCTTTACTCTCCCCATTAGCTAAGATAATGGAAAAATGTATTCACAAACAACTACTACAAAATAACCTTCTAGCAAACTGCCAACATGGCTTTAGGCCATTCCATAGCACCTCAACTGCCCTCTTATCCTTCACTGACTCTATATATAAAAATCGTAACAATAACTCTTTTTCCTCTGCAATATTTATTGACCTGTCAAAAGCCTTTGATATGGTTAACCATAACTTACTTCTCAACAATCTAAAGGCCCTTTCTCCTGATCCTCAAGCTTTAAAATGGTTTAAATCCTATCTAGAAAATAGACAGCAAGGAGTACTCTGGCATAATAATCTGTCTTCACTACTACCAGTTAATATTGGTGTACCCCAGGGCTCTATCTTAGGTCCCTTACTCTTTTCCTTATTTATTAACAATTTACACACAAACATAGCTCAAGCCACCTGCATTCAATATGCTGATGACTCCACCTTAATCTGTACAGCCAAGAATATAGCCTCCCTCCATTCCATTACCCAAACTGTTTTTCAAAATGTTGAAAACTGGTTTCTGCAACACTGCCTCCTCCTTAATCCCAAAAAAACAAAACTACTGCTATTTACCCCAACTCATAAATCAGACAATCCTTTCTTCTCTATAACCTCTAACAATGGCACCATCATTACCCCTGATACTTCAACCCGCCTACTAGGTGTAACAATTGATAATCGTCTCAGCTATGATGAACACATAAACTCCACCATAAAATCTGTTAACAAAAAACTGGGCACCCTCTATAGAGTCAAACCCTTCCTTACCCCTTCTGCTAGGAAAACTATCACCCAAAACCACCTCATTTCCACCCTTTTCTATGCCTCTAGTATATATACTAACCTATCCAAGAACAACCTCTCTAAACTCTCCACATGCTACAATAGTATAGCTAAATTCACCACCAGCTTCCCCTTTAAAACTCACCACTGCCTTAACCTCAAACAACTAGGATGGCTAGAATTGCAAAACCATATACTCTGTCAACAATTACTTATGACTCAAAAGATCCTATATTATCCTAACAACACCCCTATCCTCACTAACCTAATTACACCATATACTAATCTACCTACACTACGCTCTGTTACTAAGCTTCTAGTTTCCTCAAATAAAGCTAATAACAAAGCCGGCGATTCACTTTTCTCAAACACTGCAGGAAAAATCCAGAATCAGCTTCCTTCTGAACTATCTACTCTTGCTTCTATTTATCTCTTTAAAAAACATCTTAAAGAACATCTGAAAACTCATTGGCTCCATCCATGTGCTAACCCAGACTGACATCTTTCTACTTCTTGCTCTTACCCCTATTCTTACTCCTATAACCTATGCCTCCAAATCAAGAAACTACTCTTTCTTTGTAATATGAGATTAACATAAATATTCTTTTCCCTTATCTGAGACTTCCTCATACCTATTAGTGCATTTTATGTATAATTGTTTAAAATAATGTTGTACTAAAAACTTTAATAGATTATACATTTATTATGATAACTGATTTTAGACCAATGTAACCATGTATTGTGATTCTTCTCTATGTTTTTTTATGCTTTATTAACTTTGTCATTGTTTTTGCTTGGAGCTTTTCTCCCCGGACCTCTACTGAAAATGGACATATATCCAGCTAGACTAGCCCGGTTAACAAATGTAAAAATAAATAAAATAAAACAATGCTACACATGTATATTTAGTAAAATGTATATGCTAAACTGTCTTTCCAGGCCTGATGGCTGGATTGATATACTGTCTGCTTGATTGCTAACTGCAGAGATAGATTATGACTATACACAGTTTATGCTCATGTCTATGCCCTGTAGGTGTGCCAACAGTGAAAATTTTGCAAATATTGCCAGGATAGTACAGTTTGCCAGATGTATCAACTGTGCAAGGGTTTTTCATAATGTCCACGCTGGACATCATTTAGGTATTGATCATGAAATTCTTCTTTAAAGAGCTTTTATTTGCTGGTAAATAAAGATTTGGGTCAGACTATAAAGTCCTCATGTCCTACTATTAGAGCTTGGAGGTTTGACAAGTCTGTGATACTGACAGCAGTGTATACAACATAACATATATTGCAACATAGTAATGCATAGCATAATAGCAAGGGTATTAATGTAATGTTGTTCCTTTTTTTCCACAGGTGACCATGGGGGCTAGTCTCTGCCCCCTTCACAACCTGATGGCAGAGTCTCTTCAGACTCTGAAGATGATGGTGGCTGTAAAACAGAGCATGTGTGCTGCATCATTAAGAAGCATTTCAAGGACTGAATGTGCATATAAATAGCAAGCATGTGTCAGCTTCACTGCCATTTTGAGAGTGCAGCCAGAGAGTGAGCATGTAAGAGTGTAATAGCTAGTTTGAATAAGTTTATCTAAGTTAAAGTTATTAAGTCTCAATCCTGATGTGTTTGTACATAATAAACCTGCTTGAACAGAACCCATGAAGCAGTGGCGGCTGGTGACTTCAAATCACAGGGGGGCTGCAGGAGACAGCTGAATGGGTGGGGTCAATGGGAGGGGGTGTGGTCAACCAGAAAGGGGAGGAGCTATGCACAAAACCACAAAAAACTAACTTTAATTAAATACGCTGCCCTGGGTGGCAAACCATCATTATGAAAGTCCAATCAAGACAAAAATAAGTGTAGAAGAATAAAAATATTTCAATGCATTGGCTGCATGACAGCTTACTTAATATCTAGATGGAAACAAAAGGCTGTGAGGCATGAAAAAATAAATTACTTTTTAAGTACATTACTGGAATGCCAGTCAAAATCAAGTATAAGAAAAACCAGAAGCACTCAACTCAAACCACTTCTCCTTGCACTGCAGTCCTAATTATAATATATTCAGCTTTATTAAAGTACCAAGTAACATGCTGAAAGTAGAAATCTATGTGATGCCCTCACTTGTAAAAATGTTTCTTATCCAAAAAAGACCTGCTGCCTGACAACTTGTTTCATGGGGAAAACATGATAAAAGTAAAAAATGAAAAGCAAACAAGAAACAAGCTCAAGATACATTGCTTAAAGGATTACTGTACAGGTTATGGACCACACATGATTGGCATTCTGTTTAGTTTACGGGTAAAGTCTGTAGAGATGACTGGAAGTCTCCAACAAGTGTAATGAGCTTTTTAAAATAATGGAATCCTGTCCTTTAATACCCAAGGCTTATACATTATCTAGTCAAGTATTCTCTGCATGGCAACAACAGAAAGGCTTTCAATGTTGGCAATTCTTTAACAGTATGCTTATTAAAGCTTACTTGCATCTTACGATCTCAGACAAGCTTACCTTATGGTCATTAAAGCATTGCTACTTAAAACAAAGAGCAACAGGCACTTTGAGTAATAAGCATAAATCAACAGTACAAAAATATGACAGAAACCAGACCATTCTGCAAAATCAAGGACAGATGAAAAGCCACTGTAGTACTTATGCAGTGTGTCCTCCCCATCCAAGGTAGATACAACTACTCCTTGCCTTGCTTGGACACATCCAGAGTCACTACATGGGAGAGTGGGGTGCAACAAGCATGTCACAATTTGAAATCTCTCTGGCTGACTGTGATGGCCCTGACACATTTGTCATACTTCTCAACCTCAAGAGCAAGAAATCTGGACAAAGCCATACACAGAAGTGGGACAAAGGCCCAACAATAAGGACAATTTTTAAATATTGCTCTAATAAACTTAGAAAGATAATAGAATAGGTCTTGCATTAGTATGAATTTTCTGAAGGGTATAAAATCTGAAACTCAAATGTCTGTCATTTTCTAACTTCAGTCTTTAGTGATTTGTCACTAATTTGCCAAAAACACAATTTTATGAAAAATGGACAAAATGTGATGCAAAAATATAAAATAGACACACAATACAGCTGCTACCTGTCAAAGAAGGGACACTTTAATATTAGTACTGCTACCTTGAGCAGCTGACAAAATATAAAAGAATCTACATGCATTTCAAGTAATCTATAACTTTGATTATTACAGTTATTTCTTAATTGTAAACCCTCCATATTTTCTTCCAAAATTGCTATTTTATGGAGGGATTATAAGGGGGAAGAGCAACATTTTGAGCCAAAAATTGGGGACAGTTGAGAGGTTGGCTATGCCTAATTCTATAAAGCAATTTATTTACATGTACCTCTCAACCTGTTAATGCAGTAAATCTGAACAAGGCCAAATATATTGGGGGCACATATAAACAGTACTAAAAATTGCTCTTGTATAAATTGAGACAGTTGATAGAACAGCTCTTACTTTAACATGCATTTTTCTGAAGGTTATGAAGTCTGAAACTTATTGAGTGACTTCTGGCAAATCATTTAGGAATTAAAACTACAAATTTTATGAACAACAAACCAAAAATAAGAAGCAAAAATCTATTCATTCTTTGAAAATCTGGACAGTTGGGAGGTATAGTTCAGCTGGGCCTGTCTGAGTTTGCTGCCCTTCCCCTGACAAAATAATGGTTGAATGGAGCCTCTGCAGCCATTCCAATGAACCATTATACTTGGCTATTTCACTCCATTTACCATAAACACTAATGTGCATACTGCTTTACTTCTATGATGAGTTGGACTTCATTTGAAAGTTTTATTTTGTATTTTACAGCACAAACACTAAGTCATCTGTTAAACAAAGCAATGCAGTCTCACAATGAAAACTTAGCATTAAAACTTCTCTGCCCTTAAAACTCACATTCATTGAAACAGCATTGAAACCCACATTCAAAGAAAATACATTTTGCCAGTGGCAGATAAAGATTAATTTTGGGCTGTTTTCGAATCATAGGCTCCTTGCATATGAAACATACATGTGCTCTTTGATACACCTTCCTCATTGTACTAAAATTATATTCCTTGTACAATACAGTACACTTGTTACAGGGTGTTTTAAATTTGTTTTGAACATTTTTCCAGTAAGCAATGAAACAAACCATATGCACCCATAATGGCAAAACTGCCCAGTTGAGAACATTTATCATAAAAAGTCTACTCAGACTTCCACAGTCCACCATTATTAGTAAATATACACAATTCTACAGTCCACCATTATTAGTAAATATGCACAATTCCACAGTCCACCATTATCAGTAAATATGCACAATTCTACAGTCCACCTTTATCAGTAAATATGCACAATTCTACAGTCCATTATCAGTAAATATGCACAATCTCTGAAGTCAGTCATCTAAATAATTCCACATTAAAGAAATCTGTAACTAATGAAGCGGTTGCTGCTAGCAATCACCTTTATATTTCATGGTTTCATCGAAAAATAAAGTGTCTGTTGCCCCTCAGGAATAAATTACCTATATTACATTAAAAAAATGTAAGCTAGTAATAATATTGCAAGAGGAAATGGATGGCAAACTGATAACGAACTCATAGTTAGCATCTTCAACAAGGAGAACATTCTCAGTACGGCAGCATCCACCCCTTGTGGGAGTAGAACCTACAACCTTCTGCATCAAAAGCAAGTACACAACCTGTTGTGCTATAGTATTAACTTGGCAAAGCACTAAACTTCTATTCCCCTGCAGCTCTCAGTTCCTTGTAAAATCTACTCAATACTCAACTGCATCTCAACTTCGCAGCTCAAGAAAACTGGAAAAAGCCAAAATGTATTGGGGGGGGGGTCAAAAGCCCAAAAACAGGGACACATTAAACATTGCTTGTATAATCTTGGAAAGTTGCTAGAATAAAATGTTGTGTTGCCACCATATATTTTACTGCCAAGGTCCCTGAGCAAAAAACAGTCAGAGTAACATACCACTACGCCACTTCAGCTGCTTTGTAAAAGAGAGGAAGACTGAAACTTAAATGGCTATCATTTAGTGAATTCAGTTCTCACCATAGCTGTCAACCTCTTAGTACAAAACACCTGGACAAACCCAGTAAAGAGGGAATACAGCCCTCAAACATATTCAGTGAATTCAGTTCTTGCCATAGCTGTCAACCTTAGCACAAAAACCTGGACGAAGCCAATAATGGGGGAATACAGTCCCAAAAATAGGGACAAATTTAAAATATTCATCTTATAAACTGAGAAAATTGCTTAAAAAAAAAGGTTGTGCTACTATGTATTCTGAAGAACATGAAGTTGGAAATTCAAATGCCGGTCAATTTTACTGCGGACAGAACAAAAACAATTTTCAGCAGAGACGCAGGGATTAATACTGCAGACACGTCTTTGTAAAATGGCAGGACACCAGAGCAAATCCACACAAACACAGGGAGAAGATGCAGACTCCACACAGAAGCCACCCCAACCAAGAATCAAACCAGAAAACCTATAGCTGTGAGGCAACAATACTACCACTGCACCATCAATTATGCAAGGAATTAAACATTCAGAAACCTGAAGTCTGAAATTCAAATGCCTGTCAATTTCACTGCGGACAGAACAAAAACAATTTTCAGCAGAGACGCAGGGATTAAAACTGCAGACACGTCTTTGTAAAATGGCAGGGCACCAGAGCCAATCCACACAAACACAGGGAGGAGATGCAGACTCCACACAGAAGCTACCCCAACCAAGAATCAAACCAGAAAACCTATAGCTGTGAGGCAACAATACTACCACTGCACCATCAATTATGCAAGGAATTAAACATTCAGAAACCTGAAGTCTGAAATTCAAATGCCTGTCAATTTTACTGCGGACAGAACAAAAACAATTTTCAGCAGAGACGCAGGGATTAATACTGCAGACACGTCTTTGTAAAATGGCAGGGCACCAGAGCAAATCCACACAAACACAGGGAGGAGATGCAGACAGAAGCCACCCCAACCAAGAATCAAACCAGAAAACCTATAGCTGTGAGGCAACAATACTATCACTGCACCATCAATTATGCAAGGAATTAAACATTCAGAAACCTGAAGTCTGAAATTCAAATGCCTGTCAATTTTACTGCGGACAGAACAAAAACAATTTTCAGCAGAGACGCAGGGATTAAAACTGCAGACACATCTTTGTAAAATGGCAGGGCACCAGAGCAAATCCACACAAACACAGGCAGGAGATGCAGACTCCACACAGAAGCCACCCCAACCAAGAATCAAACCAGAAAACCTATAGCTGTGAGGCAACAATACTACCACCGCACCATCAATTATGCAAGGAATTAAACATTCAGAAACCTGAAGTGTGAAATTCAAATGCCTGTCAATTTTACTGCGGACAGAACAAAACCAATTTTCAGCAGGGATTAAAACTGCAGACACGTCTTTGTAAAATGGCAGGGCACCAGAGCAAATCCACACAAACACATGGAGGAGATGCAGACTCCACACAGAAGCCACCCCAACCAAGAATCAAACCAGAAAACCTATAGCTGTGAGGCAACAATACTACCACTGCACCATCAAATATGCAAGGAATTAAACATTCAGAAACCCTTAAGTCTGAAATTCAAATGCCTGTCAATTTTATTTAACATTTTTAATCAGGACAGTCTGACTTGGAACAAATAAACAATTTTCAGCAGAGGCCCAGGAAGAAATAATGCAGACATGTCTTTGTAACATGGGAGGACACAAAAGCAAACCCACACAAACACAGGGAGAAGATACAGACCCCACAAAAAGGAACCCCAGCCAAGAATCAAACCCAAGAACCTGCAGCTGTGAGGCAACAATGCTACTACTACACCATCAAATATCAAGCATTGCAACATTTACAAACCACAGATATTATGAGGAACAGATCAGATCGAATATGAGGCAAAAATCTGCAATTTTTTTACAAATGGTGGTGGGTAGGGAACTCAAGTCTTTAACACCTGCATACAGGGTACAGGGTTCAAGCCTGAGGTATTCCCTACCACACCACCACAAGCACCTGGGGCATTTACACACACACACAAACTCTCTCTCCAGTAAAGCATAAGCACCATACACACACAAACTCTCTCTCCAGTAAAGCATAAGCACCATACACACACAAACTCTCTCTCTCCAGTAAAGCATAAGCACCATACACACACAAATAAACATTGTAAAATAAAGGTAAAAAGCACCATACACTTACCTGAATATATCCAGCTAACGTACATCCTTCCCGCGCAATACTCAAAGACCCGCGAGATCCCAAGGAAAGCCCGACGAGATCCCAATGCTCCTTCCCGAGTCCTGCTGCTGCTCTTGCAGTCTGGACGCGACCCATAATCCTAGCGAGTCTGTGCACTTTAAAAGGTTGCCAGACTGCCTTGAGCATGCGCATAGACCGACAGTAGTCGGGACTACTGCGCATGCGCGAAGTCCGTGAAATTTTAAAAAATAATTTTTTTTTTTTTATTTTCCTTTCTATTTTTTATGTTGAGGGGGCTGCAGTCCAGCAGCCTGATGCCACGAGCCGCCCCTGCCATGAAGTCTCGTCTATAACATCCTGACTAGATGAGCAACATGATGTCAGAACCGAGATTCCAGAGACTGCTTTGCAGAGCTATGAGGTGCAGAGTTAACACCAAAGGTAAACTAAGAGAAATGAGTGCGAAAAAGGGCCAGAAAAGAACCAAAGATAATAAAAAACTTGTACAGTTTATTTTATAAAAAAAGATAAAACAGAGCATTACAAGGGCAAAAACTGCATTATTAAACAAGTGAGAGGCACAAAAGGTTTATTGATTAAACAAAATGTTTAAAATTAAGAGATCTGATAAAACAAGCATCAGAAAAGTACATAAGGCGTTTGGAATTACCTCAGAATTGCAAAATTGGCATGCTTAAGCTAAAATGAGCATGTTTAAAGCAAAACGAGCATATTTAGTGTAAAATAAGCACAAGAAAAGTATAATGGGCATGAAAAGAGATTAAACGAGCAAAATGAATATAACAAAGGCATAAAGGGCACATTAAGAATAAATAAAGCAAGGGAACTGCATTTTTGGAAAAGTGTTGTGTTTTGGCATAACTATTACTTCTTATTGTATTCAGGGCATAACTAGAGTTATTCAAAGTATCTCAAAGTGTGCAAAAGTGCTTATAGTGTGTGCTTATTACTGTGCATGTATTCTAAAGAGTTTATTTGTGTGCAAAGTGCAACTATTTCGTGAAGTTCAGTCAAAGTACAGCCATTTCGAAAAGTTTCTTATGCTGGGTGTGCCTATTCACAAACTGCTGCCATTGCAGAGTTTCTTGCACTGTAAAGAATTATCTAATAAAACACCACTATTTTGGAGAAGTTTCAGAGGCCGTGTACTGTTTATTCGCAAATTGCAGTTACTTCGAAATGTTTTTTACTCTGAGCTTCTTCTGCCTAATTCATTCACACAGTGTAGTTATTTTGAAATGTTTCTTACACTGATGAGGTGATTTCTTGCAGTACAATAATTTCAATAATATTACAGTGCCCTATAGACTTATTTTGCAAAGGTCAGTTATTCAGAGGCTTGTTGTACCACTGGGAATAGTTACAAACACTGGCATAAATTTCTGACATATGTATATGTGTGTGTGTGTTCGTGCATATTTGCAAAACCTTTTACTGGTATGTGTTAATATGGCAGAAGAATTTCAAAAGCCCTCACCACTTGTATTTGATCAGAATATTAAGAATTGGAGATTATTTGAGCAACAGTATGATATTTTATACAAGCAGCTTATAAGGACAAAGATGCATGCACCAGGGCATTCATTTCGTTAAACCTAGCTGGGTCAGTGGCCATTGAAAGAAAGCATTAATTTGTGTATGCACCAGCAGTAAGGTGAAAACTATCATATTATACCATGACCCCCCCCCCCAAAACGTGCATGCTGATTGGCCAGCGTGCACATTGTAAATCGAGTTATACTAATGGAAAAAGGTCCGGTCGCCCGGACTTTTTTCCATTAGTATAACTCTACTTTTAAAACACTGTCTCGCTATGTTAAATGGGTTTAACATAGCGAGACAGCTTTAAAATAAGCAACAGAGATCTCCGTTGCTTATTTTAAAGCTGTCTCGCTATGCTAAACCCATTTAACATAGCGAGACAGGTTTAAAAAAAAAAGCAATGGAGAAAACAAGATCTCCGTTGCTTTTTACTGTTTCGCTATGTTAAATGGGTTTAACATAGTGAGACAGTTTTAAAATAAGCAACGGACATCTCCGTTGCTTATTTTAAAGCTGTCTCGCTCTGTTAAACCCATTTAACATAGCTAAAAAAAGCAACGGAGATCTTGCTTTCTCCGTTGCTTTTGCCCACAGCTCTGATGTACTGCGCAGGTACGCAATACATCAGAACTGCTGCGGATGCCAGACATCTGCGGAAGGGCAGTAAACAGGCATTATACTATGCCATTATTTAAGAAAAGTAATAGTTTCTTTTCTTAAATAATGTCATGGTATAATAGCAATAACCCACTTCTGGGTGTGGGTAATGCTGTATTTACCCACGGTTGGCTGTGTTTGGTCCCTCGGGCTTCGCCCTCGGGACCACACCACGCCAACCGTGGGTAAATCCAGCATTACCCACACCCAGGTGTGGGTTATTGCTATATTACTGTACAGGCTGAATTAAAGGAAGACCTCAAGTGTTTGATGTGCAAATTCAGAGAAATGTGTAACCCACAGACAAATTTTACATTAGAGAGGCATTTGTTTTACCCAAGAGATCAGAAATCAGGGGAAACTTTGTAGCTTATATTATTGACCTGATGAACAAAGCTAAAATGTATCAGTTTGGTGACTTAAAAGTCGAGTTAATTAAGGACAGGCTTGTGTGTGGTATTACTAGTGCTGCTGTGAGAAAGACTTTGCTTCGTGACAGTGATTTAACATTAAGCAAAACTAGTGAGATTTGTCAAATCCATGAAGTTACAGAAAGGCACACAAGTATGCTTGCAAGTGATAAGAGCATAGTTTCAGCAGGTTCCAGAGCAAATGGAGACAGCATGCAACACATGGCAAACAAAAACAGGCCTAAGGACATGGCAACCATAGCTCCTGCGGGTTCCCTGGGGAAACCACGTAGTTTTCCATCAAGTTCTAAGACTAGTTCAGTTAAAGGAGCATGCTCAGTGCGGTATAAGCGTGAATCAACAAAACCCAAATCTAGCTTTATAGATAACTGCTGCAATTGTGGTGCCAGTCATGATTCTAAAAGAGAGTAATGCTTGGCATTTGATCAGCAATGCCACAAGTGTAAAAAATGGAACCATTTTCAAAAGTTTTACAAATCAAGTAAACCTCGCACAGTTATAAAGGAAGGTCACTCGAAAAAGCAAGTTGATCATATAGAGAGCTGCAATTCTACTTTCTGTGTAGATGGTGTATCAATAATTTGTGAAAAGGTTGATGCAGTGAATTTGTTGGCAAAAAGCAAAGTGTTTTGTACTTTCCAGATCAATGGTAAATTCACCGAGCTCAAAGTAGACACTGGTTTAAAGTGTGGTGTTATGTCAGCAGACACATTTGCTAAAATGACAGCTGGTGAACAACTGAATGTGGCTTCTTCTTTCGGCTTTTTCCCAGTTAGGGGTCACCACAGCAGATCACCTGTCTGCTCATGATTGGCTGTGGAGTTTTACAGTGTTGAGTTGCCAGCCCGGCACCCAACCTTCCACAGAAGGCACACACACACACTCACACCTAGGGCCAATTTAGAGTATCCAATCCACCTACAGCATATCATTGGGATGTGAGAGGAAACCAGAGCACACCCACATGACCACAGGGAGGACATGCAGACTCCGCACAGAAGACATCCCCACCGAGAATCGAACCGGAGAATCTCTTGTTGTGAGGCGGCAATGCTAACCGCTGTACCACCGTGGCCGCCCGAACAACTGAATGTGGCTAATAGTGTGAAATTCAAACTGAAACTCTGTAGTGCTTTCATGTTATTTGGCTAGCAACTGTTACAGCTTATTATTCCATGTAGCGTGAAGACCTGTACAGTCACTATTGGGTCTCAGAGACAGTTTAAAAATGAATTTACTTTCTTTTACCAAAGAAGTTCATCATATAAGAACATTTCCTAGTTCCAATTTTTCTGAAGCCATTTCCTCAGAGTATGCTGATGTTTTCGATGACAAGTTTGGTAAACTTCCAGTTGTGTATTCTATGAAGTTAGACCCAGAGGTCAGTCCAGTGGTCAGACCAATAAGAAAAGTTCCACTAACTTTGCAGGATAAAGTTAAAGCTCAGTTCGATAAAATAGTGCAGCAAGGTGTAATTTGTTCAGTCACAGAACCAACTGCATGGGTGTCATCCATGGTAGCAGCCCACAAGAAAGACTCAGACAAAAGCAGAATATGTATTGACCCAAGTGATTTGAACAAAGCATTACAGAGACCACATCATCCAATGCGTACAGTCGAAGAAGTCAAAGCCCTAATACCAAAGCCCGAATACCAAATGCCACAGTTTTTTCTGTCTTGGATGCAAAAAGTTAATTTTGGCAAGTGTTACTTGATTGCAGATCCTCATTACTGACTGCTTTCAATACCCTGTTTGACAGATACAGATTCCTAAGGATGCCATTTGGAATAAATTCTGTAAGTGAAGTCTTTCAGCGTGCAATGGAGCAATTTTTTTCAGGTTATCCTTGTGCCATAATAGTAGATAATTTATTGGTTGGAGGCAATGGTGAAGCAGAGCATGGTAGAAACCTTAAGAAAGTTCTAGAAAGAGCACGTGAAGTGAACTTAAAGCTAAGTCCTCTAAAGTGCAAATTCAGACTACCAGAAGTTACATATGTAGGTCATTTATTTACCAACACTGGCTTGAGACCAGACATGTCCAAGCAAGCAGCTATTCTTGAGATGTCAGCACCTGATAATGTTCAACCTCTACAACATTTTCTTGGCATGGGCAACTATTTAGGCAAGTTTATACCAGACTTCAGTGAGTAGACAGCACCTTTGAGAGAGCAGACATGAAAAAATGTGACATGGTCTTAGTTGAGACAGCAACAGAGAGCATTTAAAGACCTTAAGCTGAAAATTGCCACCCACCATATTAAGATACTATGATGTTAATAAACCAGTAACTATTTCCTGTGATGCTTCAAAATATGGTCTTGGTGCAGTTATTCTTCAAGAAGGCAGACCAGTAGCCTATGCATCTAGAGCCCTTGCCCAAACTGAAATGCAATATGCTCAGACTTAGAAAGAACTTTTGGCAATAGTATTTGCATGTTCGAAGTTTCATGATTATATCTATGGCCGAGCTATTCAGATTGAAACTGATCACCAACTTCTAGTTACTATTCTAAAGAAACCTATGCATTCAGCTCCAGAGAGATTACAAAGAATGATGCTGAAATTGCAAAAGTACAACTTCAGAATGGTCTATACAAAAGGCAAACTTCTTTATCTGGCTGATACCTTATCCAGATCACCTAAAAATACAAAGGAACAGCTTGACGCAGAGAATTTTGACTTTTACATAATGGAAGTGCATAATTTTTCTACCATGAGACTTAATGAGCTGAGAGATCATACAAAGACTGATCCAATTTTGCAAAAGCTCAACCACTACATTAATGTTGGATGGCTGTCAAAGCAATGTAGTGTACCACCTGAAGTGCAAAGTTATTTTCCTTACAGAGATGAGATGTTGATGGAAGGTGGCATTATTTTCAAAGGTTCTAGAATTGTTGTTCCTGCTTCCTTACAACATAAATATATACAGATTTTGCACTGTGGTCACCCATCTTCTGAATCTACCAAAAGAAGGGTGAGACAGCTAGTATTTTGGCCTTCTCTAGTAAAAGACATTGATCAAGTACTTTCTTCTTGTTCAGTATGTAATAGTACTAAACCGTATTTGCAAAGAGAACCACTTCAGCTAAGTCAAGTTCCTGAACTACCTTGGTCAACAGTAGCTACTGATATATTTGAATGCAACAGTCAGCATTACTTAGTATTGGTAGTCTCTTATTCAAACTGGTTTGACATTGATTTATTACCTAACAAATGTCCACTGCTGTTATCACTAAGTTGAAACATCATTTCTCAGTCCATGGTAGTCCACACAAAGTTGTTTCTGACAATGGTACTCAGTTTACTAGTCAGTTGTTTCAGAAATTTGTAGGAGAATGGGACTTCATACATGTTACTAGTAGTCCAGAATATCCACAGTTAAATGGACTAGCTGAACGTGCAGTGCAGAGTGCAAAGCAATTACTTGAAAGATCAGAGCATGACAATACCGATGTCTTTTTGAATTTACTTTATCTCAGAAAAATACCCCGTGATGATATACTTGGCTCGCTTGCTCAGAGATTTCTGTCCGGGCAAACCAGAGCAATATTGTCTATTAGTTCCAGCTTGTTAAGGCTAAAGCTAAGAACAACAGAACCATTAGAGCCCAGTTATTCAGGAAGCATTTTTCCAGAAGTCCAGCTATGATAAACTGAGTAGATTTCTTCATCCGTTGAAAGAAAGAGAGACATGAGGATACAAAAGGTGAAAGGTTTCGACCGGATTGTTCAAATAACAGGTATATATACTGAGCCAAGATCCTACTTTGCAGAATCTGAGGGTGTGGAGTACAGGAGAACTCACAGACATCTTCTTCCTGTACCAGAATTGATATTGTAGTATTGTTCCTATGATACAGACTCTAGATCTCAGAGCAATCCAGACAATGTTCCTGTTGCAGAACATGTCTTAACTTCTACTTCCATTCCTGATGATGTTCCTGATGTTCCTAAGGTTGAACATTCAGCAGAGACCATCCCAGTTGTTAAATATGATTCTAAATTCTATGTCACATGTTTTGGTTGCATTTCCAGACCTAGTGTGAAATACACAGCGACCTGGGCTTGATTGTATATTTGTGTACCTAGTTCTGTATAATTGCATGACAAAGAATTATTTAAATTGATTGCATGTCAACTGATATTGTCAATACTGCATAACCTATTTCTCAATGAGAGAGGATGCAGAACAGAGAGTGTGTACTGTATCTTTAAGAAGCATTTCAAGGACTGAATGTGCATATAAATAATAAATAACACGCATATGCTAGCTTCAGTGCCATTTTGAGTGTGCAGCCAGAGAGTGCGCATGTAAGAGTGTAATAAATAGTTTGTATATAAGTTTATCTAAGTTAAACTTATTAAGTCTGAATCCTGATGTGTTTGTACATAATAAAGCTGCTTGAACAGAACCCACAAAGTCTCATCTATTACATCCTGACTAGATGAGCAACAATGGCCAAAGTGAGGCACAGATGAGGGTTGTAGCAACTGAATCTGACACAGAGGTTGACATACCTCATCTGCCCTCAATTTCACCATACACAGCCAGTATGCCTACGCATACCCAGTCCACTGCGGCCACAAATAAATGACAGTCAGAGGGTGGGGACATTGAACAGGAGAGTGTGAGTACTGAGGCTGCAGGGAGTGTTGACAATGACCATAGCCAAACAGTTGGAAAGGCTACACCAAGGCAGATTGATAGAGGTGCTCATAGGAGGCCTGCTGTTCCTTTACCAGCTGTTGCAGCTGTCTCTTCACGCATCACTCAGCGAATGTTTAGGGCCATCATTGAGGCATAGGCACGTTCTGAAAGGTATTCTCAGAGAATGCTCAGGGTTATGGATGCAGCACAGTCTGACATTCATGACTGCCTCCATGTTGCTGATACCCTGGAATGGTTGACTGACACAGTGGAAAGACATTGGTCCCAGACAGATTACACAGTATCAGTCTTGGAACACATGGTTCTGTGATGGAACATCTGGTTGGAGTTGAGCATCAGCCTTGTGACTGTAGGTCTGCAACTACATCTACTGAGAGTCAATGTGGCTGTGCACAATCACGCTTCTGTAGTGGCAGTACATCCAGTGCTCCAGAGGGGAGTGTGCTGTCCACACCAAGACATGGCAGACCATGGGCTCATCGTCCTCGGCGCTCCTATGGAGGACACATTCCCAACAGACAGCAGTCACCCTTAGGTAGTAGCACAGCATCTGACCTTGGGCATAAAGTTAACAGTGCAACTCCTGGCAGAGCCAGTTCACATGTTCAGGGGCAGAGACAATGAACTGTCAGTTCTAACATACATGACTCACAGCTGTCCTGTGCCACATCCTTGTCATCTTTCTCATGGATACATGGAAATAAAGCTATGTGTCTGAAGCACAGGGTGATTATCTACATCAATATGACCTATCATCCATTGTGCTTTTTTGCATGCTACTTGTACTGCTCATTTACAGATATTGCACGATGCCATTTATAATGAGCTTAGATTCGTATTATGTGGTTACATTACCATGGATGCTATAGAAATGGCTTTGTGGTCACACAATGAAAGGTGTCTCATGGAAATGTCTACAATTCTCTTTCAGGATTCTATAGGACACAGCTATGCCTACACATGTACAATCAAACCATCAATGTTAGAGTACAGGACTGAACGTCAGCACAGATGAACATGCAAACAGAAAGGTAAGTAACTATAGGGTCATTGGAACATGGGTTCATATGTGTTTACTATGCAAATGAATGCAAGGGCTTCTTGAAGCCTAGCCATGCATCCCTAAACTGTGACAAGGGCTGATACCTTGTAAGAGTGTAAGCAGGGTTTTGGGTGCCAAAACATCGACAGGTCAGGATGTGGGAGATGAACAATCTCCACTTTATCTGTGTCCATTACAGACATTGGTACTAAACCATGTGCGATTGTCTTTTTCCCTATCCAAATGTGTAACTTGCACTTGATTTGCATTAGGGTGGAACACTACCTCACATGGATGGCAAGCCAGTTCCATATAGGGTGTAGTCTCTAGGTTATATACCTGTCTCTCCAGCATGTCCCATTTATACCACAGGCACAGTGTTGGTCTGGAGAACAGATAATCGTGGTGTTAGTTGTTTTATGGGTATGCAGGAGGTCCACAGTGGGGTCTGAAACCACCCTGTTTGGCTGCCATACACCCCCCTCCAAAGCATGTTAGAGATAGAATACACAGATAGGGCCTTAACACAGTCTCCATGCAACATGTTACATACACCACTTAGTGGTTTACTGGGAACCTCTGTGGCTGCTACAGTTGATAGATATGCATTTTTGGTTACATGGAAAATGTGGCATTGCACTCAATGATAGGACTGATGAATGCTGAATACAGTGGGACAATGACTTTCTTGTATTTACCTGCCCTACCTTGGTTTACAGGTTGCACTGTATGTAATGCTTTACCCAATATTACTGATACATTTCAGTCAAAGGCTAGATCACTATCGATATGTTCATAAGTCCCTGACTACTGGGTCAACTGTAGGTGGTGTGCTGCCAATACAATAGTTACAATGGCTGGATCACTCCCCAAAGGATAGTATTATGCAATTCTTGGCATTTACTGTTGGTCCATGGCTCTTACAGCAACTGCATGTGTTTGTCAACCCCTCCTGGATAACATTTGTGTCACTGTGGGATGCAATGATAACTCCTCATCTGCAGTCATCAGCAAATTTAGTCAGCCACAGACCACTGACAGTAGTTGTGCCTGCAGAGACGTTATTGCCTAAAAGGAGCAGTGTGAGGAATGGTTTGTGAGGGAGTCCACCGGTGACTGGCCTCATTGTAGAGGGGACTCCTCATTTCTAATGTCATGGATTCTGTCAGTCAGCCACTTGACTATCCACTGGCTGGCATAATGGTTTGTAGCTAACCACATGGGTTTGTCAACAGTGAAATGCCTTGTCAGGCCATGGTAGGTGGAGTGACTCATGTTTCCCTCATCCATGGATTTGGTAACCTTCTCAAATAGGTCCACCAAGTAGGGTCCATGATCTGCCAATGTCTAAACCAAACTCTGTCTGGTCCAGTGTTTGTGGGTGTGCTACATCTCTATTGATCATCTACCAGTGTCTGTAGATGGGCCCCCTTTGTGCAGAGGGATGACTGTTGCTGTTCTCCATTCCTGAAGCACAATGCCTGTTTGGTTTCTACAGTGAAATACTAAATCCAGAGGTCCTGAAAGATCATGTATGAAACTCCTTATTGGAGTTATTTACATCATGTTTCCAAGATGAATGTAACCCAATTTGTCTGAGTTTGTACAGAGCACTGCCAAACACTGTAGGAGAAATTAATATATACACCCTGTAAACCTATGCATGGAGTATTTAGGAAGGTATTCTGAAGTTAGACACTAATCAATCAGTGCCTACTGAAAACAAAGAATTACCTTGTGATGAATGCTGAAAAGAGGGGAGTAGCTGGAATTGTTGCTGACTGGCTACTACTACTGCTGGTCTCACCATGGCATCACTCTGGTGGGATACAAAGCTCTTATTCTCTGTCTCTCACCAGTAGCAAAATATTACCACCAAGTTCAAGATATGAAGCAGGCCACAGCTTGTTTGTTGATCCACACACATCCTAGATGATGCAAGCATCTGTAGGCTTGTTGTAGCCTTTTCCGGGTAGATGCCTTAATTAGCAACCAGTCCAGTCATTTGAGTTTTGCATGTATTTTTATTTGGGTTCTGAGCCTAGTAGGATTTGACTGGGTACTGATCTGATGTTGATGAGAAGCACAGCTGTAGCATTACAATATAATTTACGTCAGGTGACATAGATGTCCAAGTTTGATGTGGCAAACTCCACAGTGGCAGCTGTCCATGTTAGGTGGTGGTATCACAGCAAGTCATGTAGCCTGGCCTTCAACAGCATCATGGTGGTGATCTGCATGACATGGCTGTGAGGCCTACTGCAGAAGAGTGGCCACCTGTAGGTAATGTAGCTGTTCCTACCACATGTTTTCAGCACAACACTGTATCCACATCATTGCACAACTCATCCATTTGCTGTATGGTTGTTTGACATGCATTGTAGATGTGCAAGGCCAAAGTAATGACTGCAATGTTGAGCAAGTGTCCTGTGCATTCAAGGACATTCACATCTTCACTGCAAATATATGATACATATAACAATTAGTAGGTTGCTAACATGCACACCTCACCTCCATCTCCACCCAAACCCACATCACACATACCTACATATGCAAAGCTCCTTAACAGAAACAGACATACACACCAGACAGCTCACAAACACAGATGCAGTCTGCAGAACAGTACACATAATAGCTCACATACTACTGTATCACCACTCAAACCCTTAAGGCAAGACAGTAGATCACACATATTACTCATGTGATTACATCATGAGACACTTTGATGTCCCACTTACCAGGCTACATAAGAGGAAGGTCATGGTCATCCGTATGTAAGGTGCCCTGTTATACCATATCACACATGCACTCCAGTCTGTCAACAGCGGGTACTGTTATGACTATGTCATAGTTCCTGTTTGTGTGTACAACTTGAGATGTACCTCTCAGGAGTGTATGAAAAGAAAAATGACTGAGCCGTCAGACTATATGTCTCAGGCAGGTATGCCCTTGGCCTTCAACTTAATTTGAACCTCACCTGGGATGATGCCTACATGCAAAAAGAACATAATTGATATCAATAACTGGCTTAGTGTCTGCTGTCATTCGAAGGGCATCCACTATCTGTCACCCTGGTATGACATGATCAGCAGACCTTGATGCTCTGTCAGAGATGATCTTTGTCTGTCACCCATGCAATTTTGGCTGCTGGCCAAGGCTCTTACCACCCCTATAGTGCCCTTTTTAGGTGGTGACCCAGGGACAAAATTCTAATGTAAAAAGCCCATCTTCCAACAGCCTCAAGGTTATGCTGCAACATGCTAGGAGTGTCAACATGAGATCCCACTCACTGGAAGCAGACCTAACCTTGGAAGACGCACACATTTCTGCAGTTGCAAACACATGGGTCAGGGCTATGAACAGCAACACAGCTATAGCAGTCTACAACTCCTTCCACAAGTGCAGACCTCAAACTCATGGCATGCAGAGTAATGGGTCGGTGTATCAATATTCATTATGGATACATACACATCTAGACTGGTTAACATAATATGATTTCCTGTAGACAACTCAGGTGGTATGGCCTTTTTGTAGGCACCTATTCAAGTAATTGCCAGCTACAGGAGCCCCTCCATGAATCAGGACACCCACTCTGCTTATTTGCACCTACTTGAGTCTATCAAGATAAATCCAGACACTGTTATCTTGGGTGATGTTAAGTACCCACCAATTGGGTATATTAGTCATGCAAACTCAGTTGTACAAATATTCCCAATGTCATTAACCACAATGACTTGGACCAGTTGGTTGACACCCCCCCATGAGGGAGCCTACATACTGGGTGGTGTGCTTGCCGATATGGAGGATTACTGTAGCACTCCCACTGTGTACCCCTCCTTGGTGAGATACGACAACTAATCAGTCTCATTCAAAGTACATATCACACCTGATATGCCCCCCCCTCTTGTGGAAGATAGAGTAATAAACTGCACCAAAGCAGATTATAATCTCTTACAGGATGCTATCAATAGCTTCACTGTGCCTCCCCCTCAGAAGGAACAAGCAACTATGCTGAGCTGTATATCAATGCTTTACAAAAACACCTGTACAACTGCATTGAATTGGCTGTACCTGATAGGTGCAACACAAGCTTATTATGAAAGAGTAAACCTGTTTGGTGGACGACTGCCATTAACAGGCTTTACAATAAGAGGGAGACATCGCTCTTTAAGAGTAGCAGGGAGGGAGCCCACTGAAATGGAAACACTACCTCATCTGCTTGAACAAGCAAATAAGAGCTGTTGCGATTCCTCCAAAGCAAAGTATTGCTCCAAATTAGCTGCCCCCACAAAGTACAATCACAAGGCATTCTATACTTACATATGTAACCCAAAACGAAAGGCCCAGTTTAGTGCAAAACTTGTACTTCATGATATCACATATAGTGGTGCTGTAGACATATCTCATCTTTTGGCTGACTGGGTCTGCAAAAACCTCAGTCCCCTGTCCCTACCAGACATACACCATAACATACCTACCACCTGTCCACTACCTTATATCTATGAAGGGCATATCATAACTGGCCTCTGTAAGGACAGAAACAGAGCATGTATGGGACCTGTTAACATTCTAGGCTGTGCCCTACACGGGCTCCAACATGGACTTGTAACACCCTTGGACACTCTTCCCAATTATAGTTCAACCAACGGCTTCATAACAGCTGACTGGAAAGTAGACACAGTTATTCCATTTTACAGATCTGCTGCATCCACTGACCATGCAAACTATATGCATACCAGCCTCATTTTCCATATCTGCAAGGCCATGGGGCAGATCATCATGGACATTATCAACTAAAATGTAAGTAACATTCAATTACTTGCCTCTACTTAGTTTGGATTTGTCAAAGTGACATCATGCCTGTTAATCCTGGTGGACTTCTTTGGGACAGTCACTAAGGTCCTGGCTGATGGAAAATCTGTGCACACAGCCTAGCTGCACTAAGAGAAGTCATTTGACACTATTCCCCACACAGGCAACATCAAACAACACATCCAACTAGACTTGAACACTTATATCATTATAGGGGTTGCTGACTGCCTCACTGATACAAGTCATATGGTCCAACAGGAGAAGACTCCTCCAATAGCTGAGCTGTAACCAGTTGTGTTCCAGAGGCTTCTGCCTTGGGTCACCTACAGGTGAATGTTTGGAATCCATTTCACCAAAGTACAAGCACAAGCTAAATAAGTATGGCTGATAATGTTTGATGATGCCTGCTAACTGTGAGTGGTCATGCAATATACACAGTATGGCAACATCCTACATTATGGTGTTAAATGGGCAGATGATTGTTGCCAAACATATGGCATTCAATCCAATGCAAATATATGCATTATCATTCATTTTGGTAGCAGCCATGTTCCTGCTAAGTACCAGATAAATAGTGACACCTTAAGTACATACGCAGGGGTGAGAAACCTGGTGAGATGTGTTTACAGCTACCATAACTTAGATCACTATGTCTACACAGTGGTGAGTATGTCTTTATATCTTTCTCATGTCATACATGAGGACAGTGTCTCTAGTACAAGTAGTTAGTACCTCCATGTACTCTTTCCTCATCTGGACAATATTTGAGTGTAATGCCCCTTATGGTATGTTACTCACCAAACAGTTGTGGCAATTGGGGAAATGACAGAGGTTCCTCACAAGGGGATGCAAGTCTCCAACATATGTCCTATGGGAATTTCTGAAATCACCGTCAATTTAGTGTGTGCCACACAGAGTATTCAGATGTGATCTCTGCTTTGCATACATCTCAATCTGTGACCCTGCTTTATTGTATGTGCTGCACATGTGTATGTGACATGGATAACCAGTTTACTCCCAGTTAGGATCTTAACCTGGTATATAACTTTTATAAAACATGCTGGAGGGCAAGAATTGTCTACCAGAGGTTAACACACCTTTGGAACACACTTCCACTTCATGTCAAACTGAGCACCTCATTGGCCCTTTACAAATGGGATCTGTATGATTTGATGGGTGACCATAATGACACCACATTGGCTCTGCCTGTGTGCACTCTGGACAGGGGCAGTAGGTGTTGAACGTGTTACTAAGGGTAAAAGGTAGCTAGGCATATGAGGGCCCTAAGACTATTAGCCAACTACATTCTAATGAAGTTATGATACCACAGGCAGATATAAAACACTGGCTAACATCCACACGCACCAACATGGATGCAGTTAGACTATTACTACTGCCTACTTATGTGTACAGAACACTGAATAGCACACACGCAGCAAGTGGGCTGGAGTTAGTTTAGAACCCCTACCTATCTAGCCTTACATAACTACAAATCACTATACTTATTGTACGCTCCACAGCTTAAGTCTGACAGTGATATGGCTTTAGGTACTCTTATGGTAATTGACATCAGCAGGCCTTGTGGTGGGGAAGAGTTCAAAGGCCTGCACCACCTGCTAGACTCTAAACAGTGCAAAACCCTGCCTCTGTTTGAAGCATTTTGGAATACACACTTGTTATGTGTGGAGATGCATATACATGCACACAGCAAGTGGGCTTGAGTGAGATTAGATCCCCTACCTATCTAGTCTTACACACTACAGATCACAGTACTTATCGCATGCACCAAGGCTTAAGTCTGACTTTGACATGGCTTTAGTTACCCTTATGGTAGATTACATCAGCAGGCCTTGTTGGAGAGGTGACTTTGGGGGCCTGCTTCAAGTGCAAAGGCTCAAAAGTGCAGACCCACTGCAGTTTTAATTTTACATTTGTTTGGAAGGGAGATGCACATACACACCCACACCCACACAACAAGTGGGCTAGAGTGATATTAGAATCCCTACCTATCTATTGTCATAGGCTACAGATCACAGTACTTATTGCATGCACCACAGCTTAAATGTGATATTGCAAATGACTGCAGGTGATGTTACCATAGACAACATAAAGAATCCCTATGTTTAACAGGTTGGTAGGGGTGCATAATCTCACAACTTCCTACTGTCAATTGCAGCTAGTAGCCTAACAGTGAGACAACTGTTTTGTAGTCTACCTATGTGTCAACAGCCTGTGTTGGGTATATGAAACTGTTTGCATGTGGATGGAAAGGCCTGTGCAAATGAAACTTTACCAGACAATGAGTGGACACACAACATAATACATTACAGCAGTTGCACACTTATTGATGTGTATTTGTTATGAAGTAGACACAGAGGGCTATAGTGAATGTGGGTGTTCTTGTTGGTGTAGCTGTATACACATACACACAGACACACAGACACACACACACAGACACACACACACACACACACATATATATATATATATATATATATATATTTCTATGCCATGTCATACCTTTCAAGAGTTCCACATGGTCTGTTAGGGAGACATGGTATGACTCACCACCGTCCAGCAAATATGCAGGTGTGACTCATGGTTATGTGTGTTTCACAGTACATTGTGTTCTACTGTCACATGTAGTATTATTTACACATGATAGGTGCAGATAGCCAGAACTGTGAACTTCAGATATCCCAATAATCCTAAGATTCCAAGAAATGTTGATCTATGCAGCTTCAAATGTCTGAAAGTGCATTATGTAATGCTGAGCCTTTTCTTGTGACCCTTCCTCCAGCATTTTACATGTCATAGTGCAGCTTTACTATCCATGATCTGTGTATGTAGGGCATTACAGACATACTCACTCACATATATACATAGATATATCTGTTTATAAATATAGAGCTATAGAAGATATATATATTTTACTAAACAAAATAGCACATGGGGCAACAGATTTGACTCAGCTTAATGTAATGTGTGAGCATGCACAGTGGCATTTTGGCTTGTTTCCTCACTGCTTAGCAACTTGCAAATGTGAGGCGCACTGCTGGCACCTGAGACTTCCTGTTGCATAAGCTGACTCCATCCCACACCTTGGTGTATTCCAGGCTGGAAGTCTGAGATGACTTGGAAAACTCCAATCTGGATCTACCTACATACCCAGTTCCTCACTTAATCTACAGTTTTAATCTCTGTGTGTTGCATTTAATAGTCACCTTTCTCTTTCTGTCTTCCAAATGTCATATGCTTACTTTTCGGTGTATTTAGCAGCATCTGATGCTTCTGTGGCCCAGTTTTTGTGCAGACGTGCCCAATCTGTAACACATTTAAACAATATACCCAATCTATCTCAAGACATCTGCATACAGACTGTAGAACAACTGTGATGTGAAAGATAGGTCTTCAGACAACTGAAATGAAAGTTGGGCCTAGTACAGAGCTCTGTGGGACACCCTGACTGTAATCATAAATATCACTTATCCAATTGCTGCATGATACTTGCCGTGTCCTATATGTAGGCCATGCAACTATCCAGCTTCTCTAGAGTGCATCAATACCTAGTTCTGATGTAGTGATCAGTGTGTTGCATATGGGTCTGTCAATTCCACATGAATCACATCACAGCACAATCCTTCATTCACAACTGTTATTAAATTGATAGACTACATCATGTTACTGGAGGTACTAGATGTGTTTTGTACATAGACATGCTGATATATGTTTTTATGTCCCAGCCTTTACAATTCTGCTAATAAGTTATCCATTAGTAACAATCTACTTATTAAATAGATCTTATAACTGTGGCACAGATGCACATGTGTAATTACTATGTGAAATAGAATCATACTAGTATAGCACACACAGAGACATATGTATTGATACTTCACATGCATAATAATCAGATATGTCAGGATTAGAACCCTAAACACCATCACACAACGTATTTGCCTTATTCCTTTGAGCCACAGAGGCAGGTAGATAAACAAGGAATCATCACCTGTATAAATAAGTACTGTGCTATTCGCAATTAAATTACATATGAAATGTACATTCAGATTGTGCATTACTGTACTGATGCTGTGTGGCATACTACCTGTGTAAAAGGTCATACAGGGTAACTTTAGTGTTATGGCAGTTACATGAGGACAGTGCTATTTTGCTGAGTGGGGAAGTGATGCACATATTCTGCCAGGACACACAGTAGTTTATCAGTTAACCTCCCTTTCCAACATGTCCTTTGAATGATGCACCAGTAATCTGGTGAAGTAGGACTGCATGAATATTTCATGCAGGAGGCCTAAACTACAAATGCTGACATGTTAGTGAAATGGCTGTCAGTAGTCCCATGTGGATGTACTGTCTGTCCAAATATGCCAGTATAGTAGCCTGTATATTGTACCCGGTCCATAGCTACAATGACCTAACATAACAATCCACTATAATACTGTGCATATTATGGACTTACCTTGCATGTGCAGCAGATGACAAGATTGTATTTCAGGGCTGACTCTGTGTGATGCAAGCAGTACAGAGCCAATACATAGATAGATACAGGATGTGTGAGCTGGCTGGCATCACTGTTGCTATCTGTATGTGAGTAGGAGTGAGGTTTTAGGCCCTAGGTTCCTAGGTTGTCAGTGAATGTGCTATACATTTTCTCTTAGCCAAATCCAGGGCATACTGGGCACAACTATGTCTGCCTAAAGGGAAATCAACAGGGGATTCTTCTTCTGAGTCCCCCTGTGGCTGCGGTGATCTAGGCAGTGGTGGGATGTGTATCCCTTCCCTTTGCTGATCCTGCTGCAGCTGTTTCCACATGATCATGTAGCCTAGCACATACTGTGAATATCTGTGCACATGTGGCTGGGGTATATTCCAAGGCTCCACCAGATATATTGAGGCACCGGAAATGTGTCTTAAACAGCCCAAACACACGCCTTATGGTGTTACTAGTTTGTGTGTGTGCCTCATTATGGTGTTCTTCTTTGGGTATGTATGCAATTCTGATGGGTGTCATCATCCGCGGCTCCAGGGTGTAGCCAGAATCTCCCAGTAAATGGCCCTGTGGGATGTCCCCCCTGGCAGACATCTGGTACAACTGTGTTGTGTGCCAGATATGGGAGTCATGATAACTGCCAGGGTTGCCAGCACACACACTCATGATAATCCCCTGGGCATTGCACATGACTTGGCAGTTGATGGAGTGATATCCCCTGCGGTTAACATAGATTCTACCCTGCTCACCAGGTGGTGCCTTGTATGAGAGACACCCTGATGTTATCCCCATTCACTGAGAATGTCAACACCATGTAGGAGCCTACATGAAAGGGATCTGTGGACATGGTCTCTCATTTTTGCAATTCAAAAAATTCACCTCACTTGTATACATATTTGTGCTGACAGTCTGGAAACTACACAGCTCATACCCATGTGTGCCAGGCAACAGAAAGAGGGCACCATTATAAAGACCCAATGCAAGGTCCTACAATACATTTCTGTGACATACATTTATCAAATTTTTTTTATCAATTTTTTTTTTGCTTTAAGTACGTTTATGCACAGTGATGCATAGTGCAAACAAACAGAGATTTAGAAAAAAAAATTATTATTGATTATACATTTCCCTGTGAATTTTTTCACATCTACAATGTATTTGTGGACATTTCTATCCCCTACTGTCTGTGTACACTCCTATACGTGGAAAATGTCCCTGTATACTACAAACACAGACATAAAGTCTACACAGTTGACTTTCTGGTTGTTGGATCGCTTCCACTGCCTAATTTGCATATAATTCACCTGCTTATGCAGGAATGTGCATTAAATGGATATTTCCTTGTTCACTTGCTTTTGCTCACCACTGAGCAAGGCTTACTGAATCTCAAATTGTTCTCACTTGTGTACCCATCATGACATGATGCTTACATGAAAAAAAATTGTGTAAGTTTATCGAATTCCCCCCAACACTTTCAAATGTAGAATTAAATATAAAGCTAATCTCCCAATATGCAAGGACAATATTGGTAAAACTGAGGGCACATGCTGCCCCCATTGCTACCCCTTCTTTTGTTTAAATAATTGATGTTTCAAGGTAATAAAATTACTTTCAAGAACCACCTCCATAAGGGACCATAAAATGAGACTCTTGTTATGCTGAAGGTCAGAATTTTGATATAAATATTCATAAAACCACTTTGCCCCTGTCTCATGGGGAATTACAGCAAAACGATCTTGTACATCAGTTGTAACAAAAATAAGCTTGTCATTGTAGATTTCATTAGAGACCATTGATAAAAAGTCCCAAGAATCTCTAAATAAAAATGGATTACCATGCAATATGTTCTTAATTTCAAAATCAATAAACTTGGCTATTGGAAATGTCTTTGAAGCTTTCATATCCACAATAGGGCTCAGAGGGGGATCATACACATTTTTAAGAATCTTCGGTATTCTGAAGATAGTGGGAGTTTTTGGATTAGCACCATATAGAAACTTGTGTGCAGATATGGATATCTGGTCATTTATCAACAAGTCCTCCAATAATAAATCTATCATATGATAAGATATATTTATTGTATTAAGACTAGTTTCTTTGTAAGTATCAGTCTACAATAAAGTCAACATTTTGTTATTGTAATCATTTGTATTCATAAGGACAAGATCCCCTCTGTTGTCAGGTTTCATAATCCTAAGCTGTTTGTTGTTGCAGATGTTATTCAAAAGGTCTCACTTATGCAGACTCAAGTTGTTACTGACCTTCTTAATATTTTGTTTGTGACAGAGAAGTCTCCTGATATCAAATTCACATATTTTATCAAAAATAGACACCACTGGGTGCAAGGGGGGAACTAAATGTACTGGACCTCTTACATGTAGTTTCCAAAACATCAATACTGCTATGGTCTTTAAAATAAAAACAGAGGTTTAACGTTCTAGAGAATAATTTCAGATTAATTAATACCTCGTCAATCCTAGCTTTCCTTACAGGAATGAAAGACATAACTTTTTCAAACAAATTAGCATAGGAATTAGTAAATTCCTCATCACTATAGTTATAAATATTAAAATCACTATTTTTATTCACAATGACATTACAAACATCAACTACAGGTTGGGCCAATAATTGTCCCTCCCCCCACCCTGCCCGTCTAGTGTAAATTGTCCTGGTATTGTCCCCATCTGTCCGCATGTTCTAATTGGTTCCCCTAACTTCGGTTCATCAGTCTGTCAGACATCCTCAGAGGGGACTATTCTAAAGGGTTGGTACCATCAGGTAATGGGGGATTAGGTGTTTCAACCCTGTAGTCTAAGTGAGCAGTCCTTAAATTGCCATCAAAGTTGGGTTTTAACTCATTGTGGTATGATGGAGGGCAAGCTTTCTCTGCCTCATAGTCTGATCCCTTAAAAGTTGTTTACTTTTCTTAGCTTTAAGGACCACTAGCAAATGATCAACTCTAATAAACAAGGCATGGTAATCTTCCTTTTTTCTTGTCAAACAGCAAGTCAGATTGTACACTAATGTCAATTTTTGAAATAGATTCAGAAAAAGCAGTCATTTTTTTCATTGTCTCTAAATAAAACTTGCAACAACTCGCAAGTTAAATAATTCAAGCAACTCACAATGCAGTTAGGAATTCCTTTTGAGCCTGTTGGATATTTCTGTGTTCTTGATCCTTTTGGAATGCACTCCACTTTAAGACATTCCCTCAAATAGCTATTTTCTTACTGTAACTTCTTAAATTGGAATGTTAAATCCTCCAGTAGTTTCAGCTATCTGTCCACAGAGCCAAAACATTCTGTTTGACTTCCGGTACCAAAATGCCAGTCAGTACAATTATCCAGCCATTATCTAAAAGTGGAATCGCCATTGTAAAACAAAACATCACACCTTACTATCACATTGCTGCCTCGGATAAAACTGGAGACATCTGATTGGCTGGTATGGTGCCCATGCTGTATCTGGTCTGGCATAATACCACTGAAATTTGCATCCTAGTTTCCCAAGACCATTTCAAGGGCATTATGGTTATTGGAATGTATAATAGTTCCCCTTTCACTCAAAATAGCTGCCATTTCCTGGAAAAGTTGCTGCACAAGCAGTGTGGAATTGCCCACGGAAGCACTAAGTTTGTGGTACAAGGTTTGTGGAGAGAAATCTGCTCTTTCTGCTCCATCCATCTCACAAACTAACACAAAATGTATGAACACAAACTTGTAAAATAAAAACAAATAAAACCACAATGGGCTAACTCTCCACAGATTTTATTAACAGATTAAGTGCTTTCATCCAAAATGTAAGGACTTCATCAGAATAAAGAATACAAAACAAAGTGGGCTTAAATACAGTTAAAAACGTATTGATTGGATAATTGGTTTACTGTCAAATTTAAACCTTAATCACAGCATGAAAATATGTAAAATACAAAAAATGTAAATATATATGAGGGAATATATAAATATGTGTAAATAATAATTGTCCCTTGATACGCGAATCTAAAAACATAAATAGGAAATTTAATGCAATATGTTAAAAACATTAAATAAAAAAAATCATTAAATTTACAGTTAAGTACAAAAGCTTCTTTGAGTTTTAAAATGCTACTGATGACGATTCATTTGTTTAGTTCTGAGTGTTCTATGGAATTTGTCCTGAACTCCTACTTCAATCCCTTATGTTCCAAGAAATCCTCACATGGTCCATCCGTCTGCCTGAATCTACATGGTCAATGATTACGAACTTAAAGGTGTGATGGTCATATTCAGCAATGTGCTTAAATAGTGCATTTCTCGTGTCTTTTTTTGAATGTCATAGCAATGCTGGTAAATTCTGCTCCTTAAGCCATGCTTTGTTTTTCCTATGTAAAACTGCAAATCTAGCACATAGCTAAATCAACAACACCTTTTGTACCAGAATAGTATTTTTTACATTGTTTTATCTCCCCAACATTATTAAGATATAGTTTATTTACTTCCAAAATGTATTTACATTGTGAACAATGACCACATCTGGACATCCTATCATCCTGAGGGGGAAGTTTCTCTCTTTCAAGTATAGTTTTTAGGCAAATGTCATTTTTGTATACTATATGTGGGGCATCTCTCACAATTTTGGTGTATTTAATATCTGCCCAAAAGACACTCCATTTTTCTATGATGGTTTGAATATCAAAAAAATTACTATTAAAGGTTAACAATAAGTGCTTTACATAATTGGTTGCTTTCTTCATCTTTATTGGCCTTAGTTAGTATGAGAGCCTTCCCTATCCCTGTACCTAAAAGTTGGGTAAAGTGCCTAGCAGTTCTTTTTGCTTGTACTTCTCTAAAAATTTTTCAAGAAAATGATCTGGATAGCCCCTCCTCTCTAACATAAGTTTCAACTTGTCTTGAAATTTCATGTCATCAGACACTATACGAGTTAACTGGGCACACTGTGTCTTTGAACCTTTTGTATCAAGAATGGGCCTGAGAGGGGGATCATACATGTTTTTATGACTTTTTGGTTTTCTGAAGATAGTGGAAGTTTTTGGATTAGTAACATCTAGAAACTTGTGCTCAACAATGGATATCTGGTCATTTATCAACAAGTCCTCCAATAATATATCTGCCTTATGGTAAGATATATTCATTTTATTAAGACTAGTTTCTTTGGAAGTATTGGTATATAATAAAGTCAAAAGTTTTTTTATTGTAATCATTTGCATTCATAATGACAAGACCCCCTCCCTTGTCTAGTTTCAGAATCCTAAGCTGTTTGTTGGTGTATATGTTATTCAAAAGCTCCTCTCACTCAGATTCAAGTTGTTACTGACCTTCTTAGTATTTTGTTTGTGGCAGAGAAGCCACCTGATATCAAATTCACATATTTTATCAAAAATAGACACCATCAGGTGCAAGAGGGAATTAAATGTACTAGGCCACTTACATGTAGTTTCCAAAACAAAAACTGAAGTTTAACTTTCTAAAAAACAATTTCAGCTTAATTAATACCTTGTCAATCATAGCTTTCCTTACAGGAATGAAAGACATACCTTTTTTGAACAAATCAGCACAGAAACTAGTAAACTCCTCATCACTATAGTAAATACTAAAATCACCATTTTTATTCACAATGACATTACAAACATCAACTACTGACTGCACTGATAGTTGCCCCTCCCCCTCTCCCTGCCCCTCTGGTGAAAATTGTCCTGGTACTGTCCCCATCAGTCTATATATTCTAACTGGTTCCCCTCCCTCTGGTTCATCAGTCTCTCAGACTTCCTCAGAGGGGGGTATTCTAAAGATACGGTACCATCAGGTACTGGGGGATTAGCTGTTTCAACCCTGTGGTTTAAGTGGGCAGTCCTTAAATTGCCATCAAAGTTGGGTTTTAACCCATTGTGGAGTGGTGGAAGGTAAGCTTTCCCTGCCTCCTTTTCAAATCTGCTCTACTCAAAGGCATTCCCTCAAATAGCTATTGTCTTATTGTAACTTCTTAAATTTGAATGTTAAATCCTCCAGTAGCTTCAGAGCCAAAAAATTTGTTTCGACGTTTGGTACCACAGTGCCAGTCAGTACCATTATTCAGCAATTCTCTTGAAGTGGAACTGCCATTGTAAAATGAAACATTTTTTTATTTTTTATTTTATTTATTTTACATTTGTTGACCGGACTAGTCCTACTGGATATATGTCCATTTTCAGTGGAGGCCCGGGGAGAAAAGCTCTACACTTCAGAACAGAATCACAATAACATAAGTACATTACTAAGATTTAGCAAATTTTACTAGTAAATACATTTTAGCTTAATAGTATACTAGTAAATACTTTTTAGCTTAAGAGTAAGGAAAAAATCTTCTAAGCTAACATATCATGCATGGACATACATACAACAAAAATATAAGGTAAGTAAAATTGAGCACTATTTGAATTTCAAAAAGGTTTTACAAACAATAGTTTTAGTAGAAAAGGAATAACTAGTTTGTGTGAGTGAGAAGAATAGGGTCTGGAGACAGTGGAGGAAGTTAGTCTGGGTTTGCACAGGGGCATAGCCAGTGCGATTTAAGGTATGGTTTGAGCTTGGATTTAAATAGGGTAGTTGAAGGTAGGGAGGTTAGATCAGTAGGGAGGGAGGTCCAGGTTTTACCCACTGTGTTAGAGAATAGAGAGTCTCCAGCCAGATTGTTGGTTTTACTTATCTTTATCATTAATTTGTTTGATGAGCGCAGGATCTTCGGGTTATTGTAGGGGGTGATTAAATTAGTTAGTATTGGAGTAGATGTAGGATGAAACAGTATCTTATGGGCAATAGTCAGCTGGTTTGATAGAATAAGATTTGGCAATTCCAACCACCCTAGTTGATTAAGATTGTTACAATGATGGGTTCTATAGGTAGAGCCAGTTGCAAATCTGGCAATATTATTGTAGGAGCTAGCCAACTTGTTCAGATTGCTTTTGCATAGTTTGGTATAGATAAGGGATGCATATAGTAGGGTTGAGATAAGGTGAGTCTGGGCAATGGTGGTCCCGGCTAGTGGGGTAAGAAAGGGTTTGATCCTATAGAGGGAATCTAGTTTTTTGTTTACTGCTTTTATAGTGTTGTTAATATGTGGCTCAAAGGTGAGGTTGTTGTCAATTAGTACTCCAAGTAGTTTTGTAGTAGAGTCTGGAGATATGATTGTACCATTGCTAGATGTGACTGTGAAATGCAGTGGGGGGGGGGCTCTGCGGGTGGGAGCAAATAGCATTTTTGTTTTTTTTGGGGTTTAGGATGAAACATCGTTGAAGAAGCCAATTCTCTACTGTGTTAAATGTGTCTTGGGTTATGGAATGCAATTGTGATAGTGAAGAGGCTGAACATATTAATGTGGAGTCATCCACATATTGGATACAGGTGACTGTAGGTAATACAGAGTGTAGATCATTAGTGAAAATAGAAAAGAGGAGAGGACCCAATATGGAGCCTTGAGGGACACCAAGGGCAATTGGTAGGTGGGAAGACAAGTTATTCTCCCATAGCACAGCCTGTTGCCTGTTATTTAGATAGGATTGGAACCATTGTATAGCAAGTGGATCCAGTGAGAAGTTGCTAAGTATGTTTATGAGTAGCTGGTGGTTGACCATGTCGAAGGCTTTTGACAGATCAATGACGAGGGCTGAGGAAAGAGTGTTGATATTATGTTTTTTATTAATGATATCGGTGAAGGAAAGAAGAGCAGAAGAGGTGCTGTGGAATGGTCTGAATCCATGTTGACAGGTAGCTAGTAGGTTGTTTTCTAGGAGGTGGTTTAATAGTTGTTTATGAATGCACTTCTCCATGATTTTTGCCAAAAGGGATAATATGGTTATAGGCCTATAGTTAGAAAAATCTTTGGAATTACCACCTTTATGCAGGGGGATAACATGTGAGATTTTCCAGATAGATGGAATAGTTCCTTCAGAAATAGTTCTGTTAATGAGGATGGATATGGGGTAGGCTATAGCTTTGGCTGCTTTTTCAGGTATGCAGAGAGAGTGGTGGGTTTATGTTTCTTGATAAGGGTGCAGACAAAGGATGTAGGAATGGATTGGAATTGAAATATTGGGGGGCTGTTAGGGATAATATTGGAAGGAGATGCAGTGTCAGGGGATAGCTGCTTGGCCAAAGATTGAATGGTGTCTGTGAAGAAAGTGTTAAAAGAATTGGCAATTTGGTTGGAGCTAAGGAGATTGGAGCCTGAGGAGGTGGGTGTGATTGAGCAACCTGGGTGCAAGAATTTGTTTATACCTGACCGGAATTTTTGAGGTTTATTTTGGTGGGTTTGTTGGAGTTGGCAGTAATAGTTTATTTTATCTGACAATATGGCTTTTTTAGTTTTATTTCTTAGTTGTCTAAATTTTATTTGATATGCCAGGTTTTTGGTTGTATTCCAGCTAGCCCAGAGCTTGTTTCTATGGGTGATTTTTTGTTTGGTAGTTTTGGTGAGCCAAGGGGCTGGTTTAGACCTAGTTCCTACTATACGAGTTGGGGCATGGTAGTCTAGAATGGTTAAAAGTTTAGAGTTAAAGTATTTAACGGCATTTTCTAATGGTAGGTGTTTCAGGGGTGACCAGTCGCAAGCTGCAAGATCTTTTTGAAAGCTGTCAGTGTTAAAATTTTTATTACATCTTATTTTCTTATATATGGTTGGGTTTGGGGTATCAGTCTTATACCTGATTAAGAAGATGAGTGAGTGATCACTTATATCTTCTGGGAGGGTTCCTACTTTGTAAGACTGGTTTTGATTGTTTGTAAGTATCCAATCTAGGGTGCTGTCATTATTATTATGTTTATTGGTTCAAGTGGGGACTGTAATGGTTTGTATAAAACCATGTAGGTTAATGTGGGAAGAAGGCTGTTCTGATGTGCAAGACATCCAGTTTATATTAAAGTCACCAAGTATTATGGTTTCTTGTGGGTAGGTGGTGGACAGCCAACTTAGGATAGCTTCTAAAGTTGTGATATTGTTGCCTGGGGGAAGGTAAATACAGATTATGTAAATGGATTTACATTTGTTGAGTTGAAATTTAGAGATAAGAATTTCAGCGTTGCTAGTTAGGGGAGGTTTAGACTCAATGGAGGTGATTTGTAATTCAGATTTATATAGGATAGCTACTCCTCCATCTTTCTTAGAGTTACGGTCCAGTCTCAGGATGCTATAGCCAGGGGGAATAACTGTAGTATCCTGTATGGTTGGTTTGAGCCATGTTTCAGAGAGGCAGAGGATGTCAAATGAATGTACATCCATGAAGGCATGTAGGTGAACAACTTTATTGTTTATGCTTCGAATATTGAGATGGACTATAAGGAGAGAGTTGGTGGGTCTGCTGACCAGGTGTGTATTAGTAGAATTAGTAGTCATGCCTCGCTATTCTTTTGCTGCCTCGGGTAAAGCTGAAGACGTCCGATTGGCTAGTCTGGTGCTCCTGCTATCTCTGGTCTAGAGTAATACCGGTGAAATTAAAATCCTGGGTTCCCAAAAATGTTTCAGTGCACTGTGGTTATTGAAATGAATAATATCTCCCCTTTCACTTGAAATAGCTGGCATTTGCTGGAAAAGCTCCTGCACAAGTATGAGATGTGGTACAAGGTTTGTGGAGAGAAATCCATTCCTCCTGTTCCATCCATCTCACAGACTAATAAAAAAATGTACAAACACAAACTTGTAAGATAAAAACAAAAAGAAGCATGAAGAATTAATCAGTCCAGAGATTTTAACAGATTATGTGCTTTTGTCCAAAGTTGTGCAAGAACAAACAACTGATAAAATATAATCAGATCCTGCAGATAGACTAGTGGTGGACCGTAGCTGGGATAGCTACTAAAGTTCAAAAAAATGACACGGATATATGAAACTTGAATTATGTCACTGATAAAACAGAACGAAAAAAAGATGAAAAAACACTTCTTTTAAATCCACAGAAACCTCACTGCTTCGCCGAATTGGCAAGATGTTGAACTAAAGTGTAACAAAAGACTGTTACACACTGATGTTTAGCAGTTCAAAGTTAAGTAGGACTAAATCTGTTTATATCCCAGGCATATACATTCCTATAACTCTTCCAAATGATGCAAAGTAACTTGAACACAACTCACAACAGTCTGTGTGGGGAGACCATAACAAGCAAAAAAAGTACCTTAGAATGTTTGTAAAAGCTGATGAAATGTTGTAGAGCAAATGCCTGGTTGCTCAGGAAGTCCTGACTATCCGTTTAGCTTGTGGTAGAGAAAACCCAATCCAATACTTTGTAGTTAGAAAACACAAGAAGCTTCCCTTTGCAAACTCAATAGTTCCAAACTTGCAGGAAGCAAATGAAGCACTAGAAGCACTAGCACAATTGCTATGTAAACAAACTCAGAAGTTCCAAACTCATGCACTGTTATACACTGATGTTTAGAAGTTCAAAAGTAAAGTAGGACTAAATCTGTTTATATCCCAGGCATATACATTCCTGTAACTCTTCCAAATGATGCAAAGTAACTTGAACACAACTCACAACAGTCTGTGTGGGAGACCACAACAACCATAAAAAAGTACCTTAGAATGTTTGTAAAAGCTGATGAAATGTTGTAGAGCAAATGCCTGGTTGCTCAGGAAGTCCTGACTATCCGTTTAGCTTGTGGTAGAGAAAACCCAATCCAATACTTTGTAGTTAGAAAAACACAAGAAGCTTCCCTTGGCAAACTCAATAGTTCCAGACTTGCAGGAAGCAAATGAAGCACTAGCACAATTGCTATGTAAACAAACTCAGAAGTTCCAAACTCATAGGAAGCAAAAAAGGCGCTGTAGACTGAAAATAAATCCTTTATTACAACGATAGCATTCCTTAAGCACTAGTTGAGCGCTTTCATCTGCACCATCGCAGACTTCATCAGAACTAGTGCTTTCAACAGTTTGTTTGATGATTTTGGCATTTGTTATATGAATTTGTTATTGAAGTGTTACGAGGATAAGTTGAATGTACTCATTGATGAAGTAGAGCATGTTAATGAATTTATTTTGCGTAACCCTGCATTTGAACAGTGGTATGATTTATACCACAAACAATTCCAAATGGCAGAAACCACAGCGGAAAATATTTTCCGAAGGAAAAACAAAAAATTAGAGCGTGATATGGAGCTATATAGAACTTGTAAGGTATATGTTTGGCCACAAGATAGGAAAGAAAGATTAGATGAAGGATATACACATGTAAGAGGTAGAAGACAGGTGGACAGACAGGAAAATTTTCAGGAGGAAGACACCATCAAAATTATGGAAAACAAATTACCAGAGCAGCAGAAAATACAAGTAAAATCCAGAGTTTGTCAGTTTAGAACGACAGTTGGAGGTTTTACTGTCTCTCCTCCTGCCATTTTAGTTCCATCTAGAGAGATTGACGTGGTCCCATCTCCCTTCAACATCAACAATGAAAATTCAAATGATGGACATGATGAAACTGTGAAAATAGACATACAGGAGGTAGATACATCAGAATTAGAAAAGAAAAACCTAGTATCACGCACTATAAAGGCTTCAACGTGTACAACTACACAGATGTCCCTATTCATGAAGAATTATGTTCCCTTTTATGCAAAGGAACCAAATTCATCCCTACACAGAAATTCAATCTAGTAGATCATATCAAAGAAATCAAATTATATAGTCGCAGACTTAACCTGGCTCTACTATTTGAAAAAGGAAAGGATGATGAGGCCACATATATACCCACTGAATTAAAAAGAAAAAGTACATTTATACCTCAGTACAATTCACAAGTGAATGTATTTGAACAAATGATATGTAAAGAACTGTATCTACGCAACCATGAAATCACAAGAGAATATCGGAAAAAACAGGAATTAACAAAAGATAATATCTCCAAAGAAGAAAGAGCGGTACTGAATGAATATATGTATAAAAAAGATGTAAGAATAATGAAACCCGACAAGGGGAGGGCAGTTATTTATCCCCAAAAAGATTATATCACTGAGATATACCATATTTTATACCATTCTGGGAATTACCAACAGGTTTCAATCAATCAAATTAACCAAGGTTTTAGAAGAATTGACATAGCTTTGGAAGAATACTTTATTGATAACCGCATCACAGAAGAAGTATATAGGTTTCTAAAAGTTGATCATCCAGTGATGGCTTGCATAATAGGAATACCGAAAATTCACAAGTCTCTGACCAAACCACCCTTCAGACCCATCATCTCAGGTTCAAAGTCAAAACATATAACATAGGAGTAACGATCGATAGATGGATCTAAACATATTTATACACATGTACCATTCATCATCAAAGACTCATGGGATATCTTGAGTAAACTCAGTCCTGACAAATGGACAGAACAATGTACATTCATCACCATTGATGTATGTGACTTATTTTCATGTATTCCTAAGGACGAGGGACTAGAGAGATTTGCCAGGAGTCTTAGAAAGTTTTCTACATTGACCTGGGATAAAATAAATCTAATCATGGATATGATGGGCCTAGTGTTGGATCACAATTATCTTACTTTCGAGGGTGAATTTTTCAGACAAAGCAAGGGAGTTGCTATGGGCATCTTGTGCCCCATATTTGCAAACTTGGTTATGTCTGATTGGGAGAATGAATTCATTACCAACTGTGCATTCTCCAGCTACATCACCTTCTATGTAAGATTTCTGGACGATATATTCATTCTGTGGAAGGGACCCAACGAGACAATACCACAATTTATTGAATACATCAACGAAACTACCAATTTTTTGAAATTTACCTATGAAACAAATAACTCAGGTATTTCATATTTGGATGTGTTCATAGGTTCCAATGAGGAAGGTTTTACATCCAAGATACATAGAAAAAGCACATTCTCTAATGATTATCTATTTTTTGGTAGTGAACATCCACCACACATTTTCAAAAATATTATGAAGGGACAGTGCATTAGATGTGCCAGAATGTCATCAACTAGAGAATTCATGGAAGGAGAAATGGTTCTGTTAGCAGATTTATTTGAAAGGAGAGGATATCCCAGCAACATGATTAGTGACACCATTGAATTTGTCAAATCCCAATGGGGAATAAAATACAAACCACTGCTAGGTCTTGATAAAGAGATTAACGCTAACTTGCAGAAAGCAAATATGGGTAGAGTATGTGTTCTGACCTATACCCCTCACAGCACCAAGATTAAGGACATTATAAAGAAATATTTGGACATTATCACAGTATCAGATGTCAACAAAAATATACTGGGTAAGGAACCTAAGATAGTATACAAAACTGGTCCCAACATAAAAAGATTACTGGAACATTCCAAGTTAGGGAAAGGCAGAAACAATAATAAAGACAAGGTTTTCACCAGAAAGTGCGGAAGATGCAAACAATGTACACATATAAACACCAACAGTGATATTGTTTTGAATGACATTAATCACAGTAAAATTAGGAGCATAGGTGGAAATTGCAGCACCAAGCACATAGTATATTTAGCTCTGTGCAAAAAATGTCCAGCCTATTATATAGGCAAAACAGAAAGAGAGTTAAAGAAACGTATTTATGAGCATTATTATAAAATTAGGAAAATGGATAGTAAAATGCCTATACAGACACATCAAGGAATATGGTGAGGGACACACATTCTCCTTTATGATAATAGATGAGGTGAAGGAAATTCCTTTTGAGGGATTGGAAAACAAGACTGGCCTGTAAAGAAAGCAAGTGGCAGATTTTAACTGATTCCACCAGGAATCCAGGTATTAACGATTTTATAAGTATAAAACCATTTTTAATTCTTGATACATAATATTTTTATGGCTGCAATATTTGATGAAATGTAAGTACACATAGTGAATTTAATTCATGTTTTAGTATTTCAATCACAATACCATATGAATAATTATTTTTAGTGACTTTTAAAATCAATATTTATAATTATATATACATTTGTATTTACTTTTGGTATGTATATACATAAATCACCAAGATTTATATGTTTTTATATAGGTCCAATATTAGTTATGTTACAAATGGAGTACTGTTTCTTTAAATTGAGTAACAAAGTTTTGGCGCCAAAAACTGTTTTAAATGAGTTAATTAAATGTTTTGCACTAGTTCTGATGAAGTCTGCGATGGTGCAGATGAAAGCTCAACTAGTGCTTAAGGAATGCTATCGTTGTAATAAAGGATTTATTTTCAGTCTACAGCCTTTTTGCTTCCTATGAGTTTGGAACTTCTGAGTTTGTTTACATAGCAATTGTGCTAGTGCTTCATTTGCTTCCTGCAAGTCTGGAACTATTGAGTTTGCCAAGGGAAGCTTCTTGTGTTTTTCTAACTACAAAGTATTGGATTGGGTTCTCTACCACAAGCTAAACGGATAGTCAGGACTTCCTGAGCAACCAGGCATTTGCTCTACAACATTTCATCGGCTTTTACAAACATTCTAAGGTACTTTTTTATGGTTGTTGTGGTCTCCCACACAGACTGTTGTGAGTTGTGTTCAAGTTACTTTGCATCATTTGGAAGAGTTACAGGAATGTATATGCCTGGGATATAAACAGATTTAGTCCTACTTTACTTTTGAACTTCTAAACATCAGTGTATAACAGTGCATGAGTTTGGAACTTCTGAGTTTGTTTACATAGCAATTGTGCTAGTGCTTCTAGTGCTTCATTTGCTTCCTGCAAGTTTGGAACTATTGAGTTTGCAAAGGGAAGCTTCTTGTGTTTTTCTAACTACAAAGTATTGGATTGGGTTTTCTCTACCACAAGCTAAACGGATAGTCAGGACTTCCTGAGCAACCAGGCATTTGCTCTACAACATTTCATCAGCTTTTACAAACATTCTAAGGTACTTTTTTTGTTATGGTCTCCCCACACAGACTGTTGTGAGTTGTGTTCAAGTTACTTTGCATCATTTGGAAGAGTTATAGGAATGTATATGCCTGGGATATAAACAGATTTAGTCCTACTTAACTTTGAACTGCTAAACATCAGTGTGTAACAGTCTTTTTGTTACACTTTAGTTCAACATCTTGCCAATTCAGCGAAGCAGTGAGGTTTCTGTGGATTTAAAAGAAGTGTTTTTTCATCTTTTTTTCGTTCTGTTTTATCAGTGACATAATTCAAGTTTCATATATCCGTGTCATTTTTTTGAACTTTAGTAGCTATCCCAGCTACGGTCCACCACTAGTCTATCTGCAGGATCTGATTATATTTTATCTTTTGTCCAAAGTGTAAGGACTTCATCAGAATAAAGAATATTACACAAAATGAGCTTAAATGGTTATTGGATAATTGGTTTGCACTCAAACTTAAACCTCAATCACTGCATGAAAATATGTAAAATAGAAAAAATGTAAATATACATAAAGGAATATATAAATATGTGTAAATAAATACTGTCTCCTGATGCACACATCCAAAAACATCAATAGGAATTTAATACAATATGTTAAAAATATTAAATAAAACAAATCAGTAAATTTTCTCTTAAAGTGCAATGCTTTGAGTTTTAAAATGCTACTGTTGGACACTGTTTCATTTAATCCCGGGTGTACTATGGGATTGGTCCTGGGCTGCCACTTGAATTCCTTAAGTTGTAAGAAATCATCAGCTGGTCCACCCCTCTGTCCTAAATCTACATGGTCAGTCATTACGAACTTAAAGGTGTGATGGTCATATTCAGTGATATGCTTAAATAGTGCATTCCTCGTGACTTTTTTCTGAATGCCATAGCAATGCTGGTAAATTCTCCACCTTAAGCTACGCTTTGCATTTTGGGTGGACACAGTGGTGCAACGGTTAGCATTGCCACCTCACAGCAAGAGGTTCTCTGGTTCGATCCTCGGCTGGAGTGCCTTCTGTGCGGAGTCTGCATGCCCTACCTGTGGTTGTGTGGGTTTCCCCCAGGTGCTCCAGCTTCCTCCCACATCCCAAAGACATGCTGTAGATGGATTGGGCACTCTAAATTGGTCCTAGGTGTGTGTGTGTGCCTTCTGTGGAAGGTTGGGTGCCGGGCTGGCAACTCAACACCGTAAAACTCCACTGCCAATCATGAGTGGACAGGTGATCCACTGTAGCGACCCCTAACCGGGAAAAAGCCAGAAGAAGCAGCTATGCTTTGTTTTTCCTGTGTAGAAACATATACAGATGTATGATATAGCTAAATAATTAACACCTTTTGTACCAAATAGTATTTTCTACATAGTTTCATCACCTCAAAATTGTTAAGATACAATCTATCTACTTCCAAAATGTATTTACATTTTGAACAATGACCACATTTGGCCATCCTACTATCCTGATGGGGAAGTTTCTCTCCTTCAAGTAGGGTTTTTAGGCAAATATCCTTTTTGTATACTATACGTGGGGCATCTCCCACAGTTTTGGAATACTCCATATCTGTCCTAAAGACACTCCAGTTTTTTTCTATGAAGGTTCAAATATCAAACATTACTATTAAAGGTTAAAATAAGTGCTTTACATAACTGGTTCCTTTCTTCATCTTTATTGTCCTTAGTTAGTATGACTGCCCCCCCCCCTTCCAGCACCTAAAAGTTGTGTAAAGTGCCCAGCAGTTCTTTTGCTTGTACTTCGCTAAAACATTTTCAAGAAAATTATCTCTATAGCCCCTCCACTCTAACATAAGTTTCAGTGCCCTACACTCATCTTGAAATTTCATGATATTAGATACCATACAAGCTAACTGGACACATTGTCCTTTTACCAGTGATTGCTTTTGCTGGGTAAGGTGCCAACTATCAATGTGTAGTAAAGAGTTTGAATAAGTTGGTTTTCTATAGATTGTAGATTTGTATTGTTTGTTCTTTTTCTTCTTAGAAATAGTAATGTCTAAATAATTGAACTGGTCAGTCTGTGAGGTCATAGTGAATTTTAAAAAGTCGGTGGTAGTATGTATGTATTCAAGAAATTGGTCCAATCTACCCTCAGTATCGGCCCAGAAAATTACAATATCATTCAAAAGCCATCCAAAGAGTGACCAACACTTTTCAAATGTAGAATTAAATATAAAGTTAGTCTCCCAATATGCAAGGATGATATTGGCAAAAATAAGGGCACATGTTGCCCCCATTGCTACCCCCTTCTTTTGTTTAACTAACTGACATTCAAAGATGATAAAATTATTTTCAAGAACCACCTCCATAAGGGACCTTAAAGTGAGAATCTTGTTATGGTCCAGATCAGGATTTTGATTTAAATATTCATTAAACCACTCTACCCCAGTCTCATGTGGAATTACAGAAAAAAGATCTTGCACATCAGTTGTAGCAAAAATAAGTTTGTCACTGCATATTTCATTAGAGACCTTTGATAAAAAGTCCCAAGAATCTCTAAGTAAAAATGGATTACCATGCAATATGTTCTTAGTTTCAAAATCAATAAACTTGGCTATTGGAAATGTCTGAAGCTTTTGCATCAACAATGGGCCTGAAAGGGGGCTCATACATGTTTGCATGAATCTTCGGTATTCCGAAGATAGTGGGAGTTTTTGAATTAGCACCATATAGAAACTTGTGCTCAGATATGGATATCTGGTCATTTATCAACAAGTCCTCCAATAACAAATCTAATTTATGATAAGATATATTCATTTCATTAAGTCTAGTTTCTTCATAAGTATCGGTATATAATAAAGTTGACATTTGTATTCATAATGACAAGACACCTCCCTTGTCAGGTTTCATAATTCTTAGCAGTTTGTTGTTGCAAATGTTATTCAAAAGCTCCCACTCACTAAGATTCAAGTTGTTACTCACCTTCTTAATATTATGTTTGTGGCAGAGAAGCCTCCTGACATGAAATTCACATATTTTATCAAAAAGGCACCATCGGGTGTAAGGGGGAATTAAATGTACTGGACCTTTTACATGTACTTTCCAAAACATCACTATTGTTGTGGTCTTTAAAATAAAAAAAAATAAGGTTTAACTTTCTAAAGAACAATTTCAGACTAATTAATACCTCATCAATCCTAGCTTTCCTTACAGGAAACACATACCTTTTTCAACAAATCAGTATAAGAACTAGTAAATTCCTCATCATTATAGTTGTAAATACTAAAAAGCACCCTTTTTATTCACAATGACATTACAAACATCAACCACCAGTTGTGCCAATAGTTGCCCCTCCCCCTTGCGCTCTGGTATAAATTGTCCTGGAATTGTTCCCATCTGCCTGTATGTTTTAATTGGATCTGCACCCTCTGGTTCATCAGTTTCTCAGACCTCCTCACAGGGAGGCATTCTAAACAGCCAGTACCATTAGGTACTGGGGCATTAGCTCTTTCGACACTGTGGTCTAAGTGGGCAGTCCTTAAATTGCCATCAGAGTTGGGTTTTATCCCATTTTGGGGTGGTGGAGGGTAAGCTTTCCCTGCCACATAGTCTCTTCGATCCCTTAAAAGTTTCTTACTTTTTTTTCCCTTTAAAGTCCACTACTAAATGATCACCTGTAATAAATAAGGCAGGGTAATCTTCCTTTTTACTGTCAAATAGCAAGTCAGATTGTATACTAATGTCAATTTTTGAAACAGATTCAGAAAAAGCAGTCATTTTTTTCTCATTGTCAATAATTAAAACTTGCAACAACTGCCTGTTAAATAATTCAAGAAACTCACAATGCAGTTCAGAATTCTTTTCTAGCCCCATTGGATATTTCCATGTATTTAATCCTTCTGCAATGCACTCCACTCAAAGACATTCCCTCAAATAGCTATTTTCTTACTATAACTTCCTAAATTTGAATGTTAAATCCTCCAGTAGCTTCATTTGTCTGTCCACAGAGCCAAAATATTCCATTCAACTTTTGGTACTAAAATGCCAAACAGTTCCATTATCCAGCCATTCTCTTAAAGTGGAACTACCATTGTTAAACAAAACATCATACTTCACAATCCCATTGCTGCCTCGAGTAAAGCTGGAGACTTCTGATTGGCTGGTCTGGTGCCCCTGCTGTATCTGGTCTGGCATAATACAGCTGAAATTTAAATCCTGGGTTTCCAAAACCATATCAGGTGCGCTGCAGTTATTGGAATGTATAATAATATTTCCCCTTTTACTCAAAATAGCTGCCCTTTGCTGGGAAAGTTGCTGCAAAAGCAGTGTGAAAGTGCCCACCAAGGCACTAAGTTTGGTGGTACAAGGTTTGTGGAGAGAAATCCGCTCCTCTTGCTCCATCCATCTCATAAACTAACAAAATAAATGTATAAACACAAACTTGTAAAATAAAAACAAAAAGAAGCACAAAGACCTAATCACTCCAGAAATGTTATTAACAGATTAAGCACTTTCATCCAAAGTGTAAGGACTTCATCAGAATAAAGAATACCAAACAATGTGGGCTTAAATGCATTAAAAGCCTCCTGATTGGATAATTGGTTCACTGTCAAATTTAAACCTTAATCACTGCATGATAATATGTAAAATAGAAAAAAAATGTAAATAAACATAAGGGAATATATAAATATATATAAATAAAAATTGTTCCCTGATGCTCACATCTAAAAACATAAATAGGAATTTAGTGCAATATGTTAAAAACATCAAATAAAACAAATCAGTAAATTTTCTCTTAAAATGCAAAAGCTGCTTTGAGTTTTAAAATGCTACTGCTGGAGACTGTTTCATTTAATCCCGGGTGTACTATGGAATTGGTTCTGAGCTGCCACTTCAATTCCTTAAGTTCTAAGAAATCGTCAGATGGTCCACCCCTCTGCCCTAAATCTACATGGTAGGTCATTACTCACTTAAAGGTGTGATGGTCATATTCAGCAGTGTGCTTGAATAGTGCATTCCTCGTGTCTTTTTTCTGAATGTCATAGCAATGCGGGTAAATTCTACCTCTTAAGCTACACTTTGTTTTTCCTACATAAAAACAGGGTCTATATTAGTTCACCAAAATGCCATTTCAGCAAACACCTAATCAGCGATGCAAATTCAGTGAATATCATTTCAGCCATTCGCTGAATTTACCAAAGGCAAGAAAATACTTGCCCTACAGCACAACAGGCCAACATCTAAGCAAATTGTACCCACCCAAGTGGAGGGCTTTGGCCGCCACACTCCCTCAACTATATATACCAACTCTGAGATCACACTACAGTGGAGAAAAGGGCAAAGTTATGTAGTTGGCCAGCTACTTCTTTGTCCCTGGTAAATTCAACGAATCAATAAAACAATTTTTGCTGAATTTGTGTCACTAATTAGGTGTTTGTTGAAATGGTATATCAGCAAACTAATATAGACACTAAAAACATATACAGATCTGGCACATTGCTAAATAAACAGCATCTTTTGTACTGCAATAGTATTTTTTACATAGTTTTATCTCCTCAAAATTATTAATATACAATCTATCTGCTTCCAAAATGTATTTACGTTGTGAACAATAACCATATTTGGTCATCCTACCATCTTAATGGGGAAGTTTCTCTCCTTAAAGTAAGATTTTTAGGCAAATGTCCTTCTTGTATACTATACATGGGGCACCTCCCACAGTTTTGGTATGCTCAATATCTGTCCTAAAGACACTTCATGTTTTTTCTATGATGGTTCAAATATCAAAAAAAAACTATTAAAGGTTAAAATAAGTGCTTTACATAATTGGTTGCTTTCTTCATCTTTATTGTTTTTAGTTAGTATGACTGTCCCCCTCTTCCAGTACCAAAAAGTTGGGTAAAGTGCCCAGCAGTTCTTTTTACTTATACTTCGCTAAAAAAATTTTCAGGAAAATGATCTCTATAGCCCCTCTTCTCTAACATAAGTTTCAGTGTCCTACATTCGTCTTGAAATTTCATGTCATCAGACACCATATGAACTAACCAGACACATTGTCCTTTTACCAGTGATTTCTTTTGCTGGGTAGGGTGCCAACTACCAATGTGTAGTAAAGAGTTAGGGTAGGTGAGTTTTCTGTAGAGCATAGGTTTGAAGTGTTTGTTCTTTTTATTCTTAGAAATACTGATGTCTAAATAATTGGCCTGGTCAGTCTGAGAGGTCATAGTGAATTTTAAAAAGTTGTTGGTGGTGTGTATGTATTCAAAAAACTGGTCCAATCTAGCCTCAGTATCAGCCGAGAAAATTACAATATCATTCAAAAGCCATCCATACAGTGACGAACACTTTACAAATATAAAATTAAATATAAAGTTAGTCTCCCAATACGCAAGGATGATATTGGCAAAAATGGGGGCGCATGTTGTTCCCATTGCTACCCCCTTCTTTTGTTTAAATAATTGATGTTTGAAGATGAAAAAATTATTGTCAAGAAACCCCTCTGTAAGGGACCATAAAGTCAGAATCTTGTTATGGCCCAGATCAGAATATTGACATAAATATTCATTAAACCACTCTACCCCTATCTCATGGGGAATTGCAGAAAAAAGATCTTGCACATAAATTATAACAAAAATAAGTTTGTCATTGTAGATTTCATTAGAGACCTTTGATAAAAAGTCCCAAGAATCTCTAAATAAAAATGGATTACCATGCAATATGTTCTTAGTTTAAGAATCAATAAATTTGGCTATTGGAAATGTCTTTGAAGGTTTTGCATAAACAACGGGCCTGAAAGAGGGATCATACATGTTTTATGAATTTTCAGTATTCTGAAGATAGTGGGAGTTTTTGGATTAGTACCATATAGAAACCTGTGCTCAGAGATGGATATCTGGTCATTTATCAACAAGTCCTCCAATAATACATCTATCTTACAATAAGATATATTCATTTCATTAAGACTAGTTTCTTTGTAAGTACTGTTATATAATAAAGTCAGCATTTTGTTATTGTAATCATTTGTATTCATAATGACAAGACCTCCTCCCTTGTCAGGTTTTGTAATCCTAAGCTGTTTTTTGGTGCAGATGTTATTCATAAGGTCCCACTCACTTAGACTCAAGTTGTTACTGACTTTCTTACTATTTTGTGACAGAGAAGCCTCTTGATATCAAATTCACATATTTAATCAAAAATTGACACCATCAGGAGAAAGGGGGATTAAATCTACTGGCCTCTTATATGTAGTTTCCAGTACAACAATATTGTTGTGGTCTTTAAAATAAAAACCGAGGTTTAACTTTCCAAAGCACAATTTCAGATTAATTAATACCTCGTCAATCCTAGCTTTCCTTACAAGAACGAAAGACATACCTTTTTCAAACAAATCAGCACAGTAACTATTAAATCTCTCATCACTATAGTTGTAAATACAAAAATCACCATTTTTTTCACAATGACATTACAAACATCAACTACCGGTTGTGCCGCTTTCATCCAAAATGTAATGACCTCATCAGACTAAAGAATACCAAACAATGTGGGCTTAAATGCAGTAAAAACTTCCTGGCTGGATAATTGGTTCACTGTCAAATTTAAACTTTAATCGCTCCATGAAAATAAGTAGAACAGAAATAATATATATATATACATGGGAATATATAAATATGTGAAAATTAAAAACTGTCCCCTGATGTGCACATCTAAAAACATAAATAGGAATAGTAAAGGGTTAGATTAGGTGGCTTTTCTATAAATCATAGATTCAAACTGTTTGTTTGTTTTTTAGCCTTAGAAATAGTGATGTCTAAATAATTAATAATGTGTGCCTGTCATAAAAACTAAGCAGCCCTAGGTCAATAAGCTACTGGCCAGATGGTATTCCATTGACCAGCTGGTGCTACCTGGGATAGCTCTGTCAAACATGAACTAAGGATTGTTACACTCAGTATAGCTTTACAGATAGGATACAACTTGGAAGTGGATGATATGATGGTAAGGAAGAGACTGGACATCCTGTGAATCCAGGAGACAAGATAGAAGAGCAGTGCAGCAAAGCCAATTGGCTTGGGATTCAGAGTTTAGTACTCAGGATGAAGATAGACCAGAAATGGTGAGGGATCCTGGTGAAGAAGAGACTTCAGGCAGCAGTGAGGAATGTTATTAGAATGAGTGGCAGACTCATGACAGTCAGACTCTAGTGTAATGATAGGACAGTATTTATAATCTCAGCCTATGCCCCACAGCAGGGTTGTGATAGTGAAGAAAAAAGTGCATTCGGACAGCAGCTGGAGGACCTACTAGACAAAGAAGGACAACATGAGTTGTTGTTGATTATGGAGGACCTGAATGCACATATTGGGACAGACAGAATAGAATATGAGGACTGCCTGGGTCTACACGGGTGGGGCAACAGGAATAAAGAAGGAGAGACCATTCTAGACTTCTATCTAGCAAATGGTTTGATGGTGGCCAACATATAGTTCACTAAGAAAAAGTCACAAAATCACATGCCAGAGTGGCCAACTTACAACTCAGATAGATTTTCTCCTACTACAGAAAGGGTACTTGGGTAAAATCAGTAATTGCAAAGTCATACCCAGTGAAACAGTCGTTTCACAGCATAAACCACTGGTTACCATAATCTGCTGCAAGTAATGGTCAGAGCCAGCTCTCAGATCAACAGAGACTAGGCTGAAGACCTGGAAGTTGACTGGACAGAATGCACCCAGGAATCTAGCACCTCAAGAAGAAGAGGAAATAGGTGAAGTTGAAGAAGAATAGCAGTGCCTCAAAACAGCATGTGTGAGAACTACAGAAGAGATATACAGCCAAGCCAGATATTGAAATAAGGTACATAAGGAAAGATGGTAGAGGAATGTAGAAATTCAGAAAATCATCAAACAAAAGAAGTAGAAGATAGAAAAGACGCTGGGATAGAATACAGGTTGGCCAACAAAGAGGTTAAAAGAGCAGTTCCAAAAGTGAAGAACAAGGAATCAGAGACACTGACAGCTTCTGGAGTGACTCAGTAGATAGCACAAATAAAGTCTTATTGGATTAGAATGCAAAGGCAGAAAGAAAAAGAAGATTGCCATCAGAAAATCAGAAACCCTTCAAAAGAAGTGTGAGCAGCAATCTGCTCATCAGACCACAAGGCATCAAAAGCAAATGGCAAGAATATTTCCAGCAGCTTCTGAATGATAAAAATCCTACAGAATCTGTACTGTCTCTGACACAGCCTATGATGAAAGAAGAAGTGGACCACACGCTAGCAGAAGTAAGAACAGCGCTAAGAAAATAAAGTTAGGGAAAGCAGCAGGCTCAGATGAGGACACAGCAGATATGATCAAGATGTCGGGTGAGCTAGGGAAAAAATGGCTCGAGTGTACTCATAGCAGTAGAGAGAGAAAGGCCTATCCCAGATAGCAAGACAATAAGCTTACTAGTGTCAGTGTACAAGAAGAAAGGGCATTCACAACTGTGGGCAATAGAGGTATCAAACTATTGTCACACTGCATAAAATTTCTGGAGAGGGTGACTGATAAATACACAGAGTAGCAGAAAATGAGATAGGGGATGTGCAATTTGAATTCAGATCAGGATGCAGCACAACCAACCTGATGTTTTCAGTGAGACAGATTGCTGAGAAGAAGCTAGAGATGAGGAAAGAGTCCAACTGGATATTCCAAGTCTTTGAGAAAGCATAAGACAAGGTCCTAAGAAAGCGATTTGAGAAGTCCTGTGATGGTTTGAAGTCCCAGAAACACTGACAGACTATGAACAAAGAATCAATGACGCAAGTCCAAACAGTGTTTGAACATACAGAGGGGTTTCCAGAGGGAGGGAGTTTTCATGAAGATTCTGCTCTGAGCTCACTGCTGTTCAAACTGGTGTTGGGCTACATTAGCAAACAGGCCGAAGCAGGCAGATCAATAAAGTTGCTGTATGCAGGCAATTTGGTATTACTAGAAGATTCTTAGCAGAAGCATCATCAAATAATAGGGTAATGGAATGCAAAATAATGGTAAATGGGATGAAACTGGGTAGAGATAAGACAGGTGTAATAGCAGCAAATTGGGAAATCAGAAGAAGCTGAGAATTGAGATAGAGGGGAAAGTAGTGGTACTGATTAACAGCTTCAAGTGTCTGAGGAGGTGGATGAGGAAGGGGAAGTTGAAATGAGGTCAAAGCTAGAATCAAAGGGCTTTGAAGCCAAGTGTCATACAGTGTCATGGATAGTGTGAGACAGAAAAATGCTGAAGAAGCTGAAAAGTAAGGTATATAAAACAGTGATGCAACCAGTACTACTGTATGGTGCAGAAACCTGAGCAGTGGAAGCAATGTAGATGAGGAAGCTATATGTGGTGTTGACAAAGGGCCTAGGACAGCTAATAGGAATTCTACGACAGAAGATCTGAGGCAGTCAGGCATGACTGTCAAAGAAAGTAGGAGAATAGCACTGAACTGAGAGAGATGCCAACAATTGATGCCAACACCCCAACACACTGTAGAAATGGAGAAAAGAAAGGGTCGATGATTTTAAGATTCGTTATAAAAGTGATCAGTATTGTCATGTTATCAGCCAAAACATACTATAAAATGTTGAGAATAGTAGTGGAGAATGTAAACAGGATTTGCCTAGCTTAACCTCAGGTGCACAGTATTCTGAACAATGCTGCAACAGTCAATACAGCAGTATATAAAATGTCCACAGCAAATTCACTATTTTAGACTGTGGACAGTTAATGCATTTGCTTTATCCTGGCAGTGCTAGATGCTATAACATTTTTGCCTTTTAAAATATATTATTTTAATGTTGCATGATTTGCTGTAGCAATTTCACATTTGTGTATTGCAAAATATTATATTTATTGAGTCCAAAAGTTTTTTTTAAACTGTTGTGATGTTGGTAACTGTTAGCTTGTATTTAAGAGTTTTAAGACAGCTATTTCATTTCCATAGTTGTCCCAAACTAACTTCTATATTGATATCTATCTTTATTTATTTATTTTATTTTGCTTTTGTAAAATTTTTAGCAGAGGCCCAAGGAGAAAAGTTCCAACATATTGCAATCATTTAAGTCCACATTTAGTAATATATATGAAAACATAATAATTAATATGCATTAACAATTGCATATGCACTTGCTAAACAGATTACATTCATATAAGGTAAAGGCAACTAATACAGTATAAAAGATAGTTATGCATTAGTATGTGCTGGACAGTGAGTGCTTGAAAAGGTATATTAGTGAGCTTGTTAAACAGATAATAGATCATGTGATTAATGCTTAGAAATTCAAAGAAATGGAGGTGAGGGAAGGAACTAGGGCAGAAAATGTCAATACAGTAGTTAAGAGATGGGCTATAAAGCAGGTTAATAGATAATTGGCTATATGCTATCATAATGTTTGTACTAGAAATATAGAGGTGGGGTAAAAAGTATCACAAAACTGTGTATATGGCTGGGAGATGTTTCAGAGAATATGGCTGGGAGATGTTTCAGAGAATAGGATTAAACCCTTCCTTTCACCCACAGCCAGAACAACTATTGCACACACTCATCTAATCTCTACACTCCTCTATGCCTCTAATCTATCTAAGAATAACCTCAACAAGTTGGAAATCTCCTACAATAACATAGCAAGATTTGCTACAGGCAACCCTTTTAGAACCCACCATTGCCTTAACTTAAAGCAGCTGGAATGGCTGGAACTACAACATCTGCTTAAATACCACCAACTAACCATCGCCCATAAGACTCTTTATCAACCCTCCAATACTCCTATTCTAACTACCCTCATCACCCCCTACAATAATTTGAAGTCCTTACATTCATCTCAGAAACTTCTAGTAAACACTTCTAAATCTAACAACAAGGCTGGGGATTCTCTCTTCTCTAATACTGTTGGAAAATCCTGGAATCTTCTCCCTAGCGACCCTTCCTCACTGCCCTCTATATCACTCTTCAAAAACAGACTAAAACTTTTTTCCTCAGAACACACTGGTTATGCCCCTGTACTAAACGTGACTAGTGATCTACTCTATCCAAAATATTCTCTGCCTACCTTAACTTCTCTTTAACTGTTCTATTTTCTCTATTAACAACTTTTACAATTTCCCTCTATACTTATCTTTATTTCCACCCCTGTGGATACTTATTAGAGGGAATACTCTTTATCATTATACTTATACATTAAACTGTCTCTTTTTGCTTATGTATTGTACCTCTATATTGTATTGTTCCTGCATTTTACACTGTTATGATTTCTGTCCTCATGTAATATTTCTGTGTTAATCTGAAATGTCCATTGTATATACAACTGATGTTGCTATATGTTATTTTGTAGTATTTTATTTCTACTTTATCATGGAGCTTATCTCCCCTGG
>NC_056730.1:668222475-668279975 GCF_019279795.1 Protopterus annectens | reverse complement strand
CACACACACACACACACTCTCACACACACACACACACACACACACACACACACACACACACACACACACACACACACACACACATGTACACACTAAGAGACTGATCTGCATTGGCATACCTTCTCACGTACATACATTATACTACTTACCTTGATAGACAATTTGTGCTGAGTGAAGCTGCACCTCTTCAGCCTGTTCAAATGCTTTCCATCTTAGTCCATAGGTTCATGTGGTTAAATGACGGTATACATCTATGAATTTTGTGCACTGCTCTGCACACATATTGATAGTGTGGATGTCTATGTTTCTCCATATTCCATGCAATGTAAGAGCCCTTACACAACAGTACACTAGGGTGTGCAATGGTCTAATTTACATAGGCCATGAACCTGAATTAACATATTTGCATGCAGCTCTGAAAACAGATTAGGGAAAGGCTTCTCTACTGAGCAATAATGGGTCTGTTGGGATCCATGTGCATATTGTGCAAAGCCACTTGCACAGCTTTTAGTAGTATATAAGCTCTAGTTGCCTTCAAGATGTATGATTGCTATACCCCATGTTGATATATATTATAGACAGAGGTTGATGTAGATATAGATATAGTTATAGATATACATATAGATATAGATATAGATGCATATCAGCAATATTTTGGATGGCAGTTAATGATTAATTTGTTCTGATATAAAGGAAAGCTTATATTCCAGTATCTTGGAATGTGCTCCGTAATGTGTCTTGTCACTTTTTTTGTATTATTAATATTTACTGATTAAGAATTTTGGTTTGTGGATCTTCTATAATATTCCCTGATAGTTATTAAAGGCTACATTTGGCCACAGAATCTTACAGCTAAAAGAATTTGATGTTTTCATTATTAGCAAACCGATGACTTTGTTAATTCCATCTGCATTCTTGATTGTTCTCCCTTTCTGTTTAATGCATGCCTTTGTCTGTTACCTTTCTTAGAGTAACCTTGTTGAATATATGTTCATCTCTGTTATGGTTCAATCCTGAGTAAGCTTAAGAAACACTCCCTGTGGGAAGAACAATGCAATGCTTTGTATGCACTGCTGTGTTTGCTGTCTGGCTGACTGCTTACAGCAGGGAAGTGGAAGGAAAGGGGCCCCACATCTACTCACTCAAATGCCCCTAGCTTATCCACATAGTAATATGGACTCTTGCTGGCATTGTTTACTAAATTCAACCTAATTTAATATGTCAGCTCCTTTTAACATTCTCCCTGCAGGATTCAGCATATTCAATAAATCATTCTTAGAACTCATCCTTAATATTTATTTCCCTTTTCCTAGCAAGCCCTTCTGTGCCCAATAAACTACATTGCTCCATCAGTTTCACTTCCACTTTATAAATGATGGCATTCACATCCTTATGAAATCTGTGGCAAACATAACTAATTGCATTCTTTCTGATTCATACTTGGTTGTTATTACTCTTAAAAAGTTGTCCTTTCACTAACTTTTATCTTTGCATGTCTCTCTGTGGAGTGGGATGAACCCCTTACTGTGACCCAGGTAAATGGAGTTCAATTATAAGCTCCAGCATTGGAAAAGACAGACAGGGAGAGAAAGGGTGAAGGGGAATGGCCATGTGTCTCGACAGTAGACTTGGGATCGCTGAAAACCATTAAGCTGGCCATTTGTCTCTAATATGAACTTGGGATAGTTGAAAATCACTGGGGCATACAAGGTTGTTCAATTTCCCTGGTGAAGACTGGGAAAACTGCTGCAAAGTGTTTATTGGAAGTGGCAGGGCTGCTTGGAGGGAACTCCTCTTGTGGAAATGAGGGGATATACTCCACAGTCAGCTCACTGCAAATCCCCTCTTGAGTGCTTCACCTGGGTGCACAGGAGGAGTATGGCTAATTGCAGAAGTCTAGAAGCACCCCAATAGCTATTGAAGTCATGGCCCTCCTAGTAGACCCTTACCATGGTGATGTAAAAAGAATGGGCTGATTGACTGGGAGAAGTCTAATGACTTTCAAGAAAAAAGACAGACTGAAGACGGCAAGGAACAAATAAAACTTATTTAATAGCAAACAAGTAGTTCACAAATTTGCAAAGCTTTCGGGTAAAAACCCTTCCTCATTGTAATATAAAAAGACAGAATGATTCAGCTAATTTTATCTAAACAAAATACACAGCCAACTAATCATAAGCACCTAACAAGTAAACATGTTATTTTTTTAAAGCTAAATAAACCAATTATAGCCATTCAGAAATAAGACACAAATTATTTAAAACATATATCTACAGCAAATATGAAAAAGTACAATAGTGTATTTAAAACATATAAATGAAGTATATAAATACTACACCAGATGTGACATATATAGTTTCATCTATTTTTCTTTTAACATGGGTTTGATACTAACAGTGGCATTGAGACCAGAAGTTTTATCTGCATTAAGTCTCATAATCCACTTATATTCAGCTATCTTCTGTATTATTTATATCACCCCCTCTAATATTGGGCAAAATTACTTGTACCACTCTAAAATTAAACTTGCATTGCAAGCCTTTCTCTATGCAGTGTTTAGAAAGAGCATTAGTAAAAACATTTCTTTTTATATCAGACATAAGTTCAGTAATTCTGTCTTTAAACATCCAACTGCATTTTCCTATATAAAAAGTCAAACATGCTAAGCAGGTAGCCAGATATACAACTTTCTCTGTGATGCAAGTTGCAAAACAATTTCACATTTCCTATGCATAACTGGATGTACAAAAACTGTGTCTGATATAAACTTACAATTAACACAGCTATAGCAAGGAAAAGTACCCTTCTTACAACTATACATACGTTTCTTGGTGTTGTTAACTTCTTTATAACAAAGTCTCTTGTTTTAAATGTTTATTTTTTCTATAAGCAAAATGTGGATTCTCTCCCTTAATTTTACTAAGTTCAGGGTGTGTACTCAAGATGGTACAATTATTTATAATAATATTTAAAACACTACTGGTTAAAACAGATGATATATCTAATAAAATTATTTCTAGTTTTCTCACCCTTGTTTTGCCTCAAATATCCATTATCCATAAAATATGGCCTTGCTGATTTATTCCTTTCACTATCCACATATTTCCTTGTATCACCTAGAAAGATGACACTATAATGTCTTACTTTAAATTCCTGATGTATTTCTGACATATTTCTTCATTAGTATTCAGTCTCGTTAGTCTAAAATACTGACTTCAGACAATCTCTTTAAATATGTGTTTTGGATACATACTGGCCCCATATAGGAACCTATCTGATCTTTACAGCTTACGTTGAACCTTAAGAAGTCAGTGGTGGTGTCAAGATATGTTATGAAATTCAACAAAATCTGTTCACTATCTGTACAGATCAAAAACACATCACCTACAAAATGTTTGTAGAAGACGATCCCTCGGATTCACAAAAGCCTGCACGGAGTGCAAGATTGGTGCAGGAGCCCATGCAGGCAATATGTCTGCTGTGTGATCCAGGAACAGCCTGCAGGGGCGTGCACGAGTGCTCCTGCACTAATCTTGCATGGACTAAGCCCTGGTATGCAAATCACCCCATTTGCAGGTGAAATCCATGCAAATGAGGTGATTTTGCAATCCAGGAAGCTTGCAACAGTTCGTGCAAGACTAGTGCTATCTGCAGAAATGTACTCGGTTAGTAACAGAGTACATTTCTGCAAAATCCAGAACGGAGCTATGACAGCTCCAAATAAAGGCTGCATATCATTGAGGAAGCATACCAATGGCCAAGTATAAGGCCACTGGCATTGCAAACAATCCAAAAAATAAAAAAAATCAACTTTTACTTTTTTTTTCTCCGATCTCGGCTGTTTAAGCATAGGGCAGCGGCGTGCAAATGGGATCGGGGGGAAATAAGAAAATAAACCTAAAATAAGCATTCTAACTAAAATCAGTATTCTACCATGCAAGTCAACAGCAGGCAGAAGACAACCTGGCCAGTGAGTAGTGGTTGCTAAGGGAGGAGACTCGGTGTGAGATATGTAACTATGCATTAACAGGCAATCCTATACAAATGAGGGGAAGGATAGTGAATCCCAGTTTTCCCCAGCATGTGAGGCAGGTCCCAACAGTGTAAGAGTATGAATAGCTGGGTGCAAGACTTGGAGGTAGGTGACATCATAGGGGGTGTCAGGCATACTGTAAGCGGATTGGAGGCCTGTGGCTCGGGTTTGCTCCTAGCTTAGCACAGCTAAGCAAGGGTGTGTGTCTAAACCTGCCTAGCACTCTTTCCAAAGTATAAGCAGATGTGTGTGCTATGGACCAGGTTTTACAGGAAGAAAAAATAAGTTAAACCAGTAAATAGCAGCAGTGTTCACATTTGAGCACTCTGTTTGCGCGGAGTGCACACAGGCTTAAACATGGAGGCAATGGGAAGGGAAAACAGCAGTAGGAAGGTATTCAAGGAGAACTAGCATAGCTGGCAGGTGAAATGTATGAGAATCAGCCAATTACACAGGCAGCAGACCAGCCCAGCCCAGAATACTACTATAAACTAAGCAAACACATTCCCCTCTGGTTTTTCCCACACTCTACACCACCAGTGTATACAAGCAGGAACATTTTAACAAACAAACCTACAAAATGAGAAGGGCTGTAGCAGGCAACATAAAACAACATGTGCAAGAGGTTGAGGGTGGTGAGGATGTGAATGCTGATGAACAACCCACAGTGAGGAGACGGAGAAGAGTGTACAGACCCAGGGTAACCTACCAATGGCAACATGAGCTGGAGTTAGTGGAGCGCTATAGGGTGGACAGAGACCTCCTACAGCAAATTGTTGAACTGTGCCGGCCACACATGACACACCAAACTGACCGAGGGGAACCCATCCCAGTGGATACCAAGGTATGTGTAGGCCTAGGTATACTAGCCACAGGTACCTCCCAAAGTACAAGTGGGGATATAATGGGAATCTCACAGGCATCAGCATCCAGAGTATTCCACCAGTTCCTGGATGCCATGTCAGCACATGCCAGTGAGCACGTATATTTCCTCAACACCCATGAGGTGTTGACCAGAAATATATGTCTCTTCCACCAAATCACAGAATACCCTGGGATAGTGGGTTCTATAGACTGCATGCACATATGCATCAAAGCACCACCCAGTGAGCAGGGTAGGGCCTACATCAACTGCAGGGGCATCCCCTCCATCAACTGCCAGGTCATATGTGATGCCCAGGGCATTAAAATGAATGTGTGTGCTGGCTGCCCTGGAAGCTATGACGATTCCCACATATGGCATCTGATGCAGCTGTACCAGAGATTTGCCAATGGGGACATCCCCTACGGTCACCTAGTGGGGGATGCTGGGTACACACTGGAGCTGTGGCTGATGACACCCATCAGAAATGCACACACACCTGAACAACAATGCCATAATGAGGCACACGCACAGGTCAGACATATAATAGAGTGCATGTTTGGGATGCTCAGGTCATGGTTCTGGTGTCTGGACACATCCAGTGAAGCCTTTCAGTATTCACCAGCTACATGTACCAAAATTGTTATGGTATGTGCTATGCTACACAATATGATCCTGCAGAAACAGCTGCAGCAGGAATAGCATGGGCTAGGGCCACACAGCCCCCCACCAATGCCAAGGCCTGCACATGCACAGAGTAATCCAGAGGAGGAACAACCTGAACCTGCCCCAGTAGGCAGAAGGAGGCATGCCCAGTATGCCCTGGCCTTGGCAAAGAGGCAACGCATAGTACATGCACTGACACAGTAGGGACCCAGGGAATGACACCTCTCTCTGACTCACACATACAGTAAAAGAGATGCCAAATATGGCACTACCTGTGCTCAACTATGTATAGAGAGTGTACTATGTGCATCCAACATAGGCAGCCTTCCAGCACCATTCGCAAGTCTGACATACCCTCAAGGTAAGTCAATCAACCTACCAATTGCCAAATGGAGTAGAATGTGTTGTTACCTGTAGCTATGGTATGGATGTGAGCATGCAAGGGAATTGGGTGGCTGAATGTTATGGCAGCAGACAGTAGACACCCGTAGTGGTACCATGACATCTGTAACACATACTGGAGTCACCATAATAGCCAGTACTACACAGGGTGACAAAACCCACTGCAGGAAATGGGCTGAGTGACATGTGTGTCCATATGACCCACATATAGCAGTCAGGATGATTCACATACCCAACAACAGTCTCAGCCAGCAAGGACAGGTGTAGACAAACCCAAACAGAGCCTGTGCCATGGCCACTGAATTATGGCTATGGTTAACCTCCCCCCCAGGCCTACACAGACAAACCACAGCAGGGCAGGCAGTGGGATGTAAGTTCTGAAGGGTAGAATGTCAGACAATAATATGTAGGGCAACCAAAGCCACGATCTGTAATACACTGGTATGCCTCTAGTCAGCATGATAGTTAGCAATACAGAATGAAATGGAGTACCTGACATACAAGTACAGTCATAGCAAATGTGTACAAGGTTCATGTGTGCCCCCCCCCACATCCTACATAGTAATGTAATAACAGTCAGGTGTGCCCCCCCCAACCCTGTGTAGAAGTGTAGAAATAGTCAGGTGTGCCCCCCATCCTACATAGCACTGTAATAACAGTCAGGTGTGCCCCCCAACCCTGTATAGAAATGTAGAAATAGTCAGGTGTGCCCCCCTGCTATGCAGGAATGTAGTAACAGTCAAAGCCAAATGATCGATGGATACCCCTGCAGAGACAGGATGCTATATGTCAGTGTACAACACAAAGGTCAGCACTGCAGCACAAACTACCTGGACACAATCCACACATTCAATACAGACGGCCATAATGGGCATGCTCACACACTTAGAGAAATGAAGGTAATGTAAGTCAACAGCATGCTGAAAGGTCATACTGGGCATGCTCACACACTTGAAGGCCATGACTGCAAACACCAGTGGACCAGACATATCTGGCAGTGCAGTTGTTAGTGCAGACACTCGTCAGTATGCACCACTCATGGCTTGCACACACGGTGGATAGGAATACAGACATGTATGTCAGGACAACACACTATAATAAGCCAAAGGTAGACGTACATAGATGTGTGTAAGAGGGTGACTGTGACAAGGAGCCATCCAGGCCTGTCCCACCCAGCACACAGTCAAATGGCCCAAAACACATGAGGTGCAGATGTCACTCACTGCAGATACTAGCCACCAGTATCTGTCAACATTACAGACTATGTGGTGCACATGCCAGCTGTACAAGGAAGTAGTCATCTAGCAGCTGTATACACGTACCTGTGACATATGACCCCATGTGTGCCGCATGTGATGTGTCAACCCCTAGATGAATGGGTTATGGCCCATGCACACACCGCCCTCCCCATAGCCCTACTATGACAAGTGTGCTGAGGTCATCCAATGTGAAATACACCTTAGGGAGTGTTGTAGCTCAGTAATCTCCATGGCATGTCTCATAACTGCGTACTGCTGTAGTGTAATAAACTAGTTCAGTAGGAGTTCTAACCCCAGACTTGGCAACTGTGAGTGTGTTTTGTGCATGTCTGTCTGTCTCTGACTGTGCAGAGAACAATGCTTTTTAGGGTACTCACACTCCTTACAATTCCTATACTCAACTTTGGCAAGGCTGCTGATGTCACCCACCTAGACATACACCTCTGTGAAGGTTGCATCCTGTAACTGCATACTGCTGTAGTGTGACAAAGTAGTTAGGTAGGAGTTCTAATCCCAGACTTGGCAACTGTGTGCATGTGACTCTGTGAGTGCAATTGTGTGTGTCTGTCTCTGTGTATAGAACAATGCTTTTTAGGGTACTCACACTTCTTACAATTCATATACTCAACTATGGCAAGGCTGCTGATGTCACCCACCTAGAAATGCACCTCTGTGAAGATTGTAACCCAGTAATCTCTGTAGCGCATCCTGTAACTGCTTACTGCTGTAGTGTAATAAAGTAGATAGATAGGAGTTCTAACCCCAGACTTAGCAACTGTATGAGTCTGTGTGTGCATGTGTATCTGTTTCTGTGTATAGAGCAATGCTTTTTAGGGTACTCACACTCCTTACAATTCATATACTCAACGTTGGCAAGGCTGCTGATATCAACCACCTAGAAATACACCTCTGTGAAGGTTGTAGCGCATCCTGTAACTGCGAATTGATGTAGTGTGGTAAAGTAGTTAGGTAGGAGTTCTAACCCCAGACTTGGCAATTGTGTGTGTGTGAGTCTGTGTGTGCGTGCGTGCGTGTCTGTCTCTGACTGTGTATAGAGCAATGCTTTTTAGGGTACTCACACTCCCTACAATTCATATACTCAATTTTGGAAAGGCTGCTGATGTCACCCACCTAGAAATACACCTCTGTGAGGGTTGTAGCCCAGTAATCTCAGTAGCATGTCCTGTAACTGTGTATTGCTGTACTGTAATAAAGTAGCTAGGTAGGAATTCTAACCCCAGACTTGGCAAGTGTGTGTGTGCTTTTGTGTGCGTGTCTGCCTGACCCTGTCTGTGTAGAGAGCAATGCTTTTTAGGGTACTCACACTCCTTACAATTCATATACTCAACTTTGGCAAGGCTGTTGATGTCACCCACCTAGACATACACCTCTGGGAAGGCTGTAGCCCAGTAATCTCTGTAATGCAATGCATTTTAGGCTAGTTGCACTCAATACAATTCAAATGTTCTACTTTGGCAATCCTACTGATGTCAACCAATGTGAGCTACACCTTTGGGGAAGGAGTACTCCAGTAATCTCCATAGCACGTACTATAACTGCATAGTGCTGTAGTGTATTAAACTAGTTAGGTAGGCGTTCTACTCCCAGACCTGACAGGTGCGTGTGTGTGTGTGTGTGTATGTGTGTGTGTGTGTGTGTGTGTGTGTGTGTGTGTGTGTGTGTGTGTGTGTGTGTGTGTGTGTGTGTGTGTTTGCAACACATATCCTGTGTAGAGATGGTTGCGTGTGACACCAGTGGCCAATGTGGAGCGGGTTTTGCATATTTCTTATATGGTGGTCCTACTGTATATCACAATGGCCACTGTACAGGGATAACAGATGTGAAATAGCTGAGAGGCTGGGGTGCAAAGCCATATCCATACATGTGACATCAATGCCAAGCAATCACAGTTAGCAACCCCAGTATTACCCAGACCACACTCTCAACCCATGTCTCATACACACACACATACCTAGGCAACAGCCAATATGTGGGTAGTACACTGCATATTGGCCAGTGATAGTAACTATGGGGTGATAGCTGTGGGCTGCAGAGGGCATAACACCCTGTCCATCTGTCCAATATGCACATACATGCAGATAATGCACCTTCCCCATGTTCCCCAATGGACACCTAAAACACCTTGTGGTGCCATCACATGTGACCCACAAAGGACATACCATGCCTGACAACATGCCCTGTATTGACAGATGCCACTGATACCAGGGAATGCCATTAGCATGCTATCAATTTAGGTGCAGGGTAAACCTGCTGCCTATTACCAGTTTCCGCTACATGTGGGCAAGACTGGCACATCAGATGATAATCTGTGTTCACCATATGGGCCAGACACTCCAGGTACAGTTCCACATGTCATTGTACATGCATGTGGGAGGTGTGCACATCCCTGACACCATCCATGTCATGGACTAAGGAACACATACATGGCAAGCAATGCACAGCATTGGCCACACACAATAGTTAGCCAGGTGACTGGATGGGGGATACAATACCCACCTGCGTGGGAAAATGCAGACACTAAAGCCCTGAGCCACAATGCAGACCAATGTCATGTGGCCTGATGCCAAGGTATACCCATCGCCTAGCCTTGTACAGCCGTCTGGCACAGTTGACCACCACACACCCATGCAGACATGCACCCATGCATGTCAGTACTGGCACCCTGTGTGTTTGTGTGTGTGTTGTATGGTACATATGTTCACACTGACACTCCTTATAACCTCCATGGACACACTGAAGCATGCTGTCTGATGTCAGACACCTCTCCATACCCTTTGCTCATACAACCCCTTGTATGACCCATGTGGTGTATGTGATATCTGCATAGTGATGTGCTGTGGCAATCCCACTACTGATGAGTTCTAATTCTGTCCCTGATACGTGTGTCAATGTGTGTGTATCCCTGTGATAGTGTGGCTGTGTTGATGCTGGCACCTGTTCATGCAGATAGGCACGTGTACGTCACCTACCGTATAGCTACCGTATCCCTATTGCAGATGTCAATCAACATCACATATATATTCTGAGGGCTCCCCAACAGGTAACCCATGTGGTGCATCCAATAACTGCATAGAACTGTGATAGCACTACATAGTCATCAGGGGTTTGATGCCCTGTGCTGGTAGGTGTGTGACACAAACATGCTTAGGTTTTACTCTCCCACCATTCCCTGAAATGTCTTTGCCTCTGCTTGCCTCTCCCACTCCCTCTCTGGTGGATGTGGAGACCTACACTTGCTTTGCTTGGCAGCAGCATGTGTATTTTAAGTGATGCTCATGATCAGCTGATGGCCTCTGCATGAATTGCAGCCCTCCCCTAGCAGATTGCATGTGGAACAGCTGTGGTAACATTCCCATAGCCAATTGCATGGAAACATACTCCAATATCTAGGAACATCATGTTGGTGTTGGCCCTTTTCATTCACTGTGAACAGGAACTAGATCTGTTGTTTGGCAAACAGCATCTCAGATGGACTGGGGATTTACCTCTAACAACATACACTGTGGAAACATACACTGTGGAAACAGGGCAACACACAGGAGGGGGATGTGCCTTACCTGACTACAGACTGTAAGTGCTGCTATACTGCATTTGGAGTACTGTTGGTTTAACAGTGTGTGTGTGTGTGTGTGCATGTGTGTGTGTGTGTGTGTGTGTGTGTGTGTGTGTGTGTGTGTGTGTGTGTGTGTGTGTGTGTGTGTGTGTGGATATGACTGTCCTACATGTCTCAATACCTGCCATGTCAGTTCCATGTTTATGAGGAATCTCCATCTGCAAGGTCATCTGCAGACAGGGCAGTGTGTTGTGCCTTTGGTTTCATGTGTTATCAACGGAGCATCTATCTGTGGACTGCAGAAGGTAGTGTGAGGATTGCAGTCTGTAGATGGTGAAAGCCGTGACAGTTACTGGCTTCTTATCCATTATAGGACATATGTTGCAACAAACCCTATTACAACAGTAAGTGTATGAGGTTATCACAGCAACATGTCATTACTGACCCTGTGTATGTGCTTCCAGCCACAACTCTGTCAACCTTTGTACTTATGTCATGCATGAAGCAGTGCATATGTGCTGTACACCATAATTAGTGTCATCATATCTGATAAGCCAGTGAGATATCAGACTGCTACACATGCTATGTACAGTAGGGGTTATATTTGATGACATAACCTGGACATTCTGTGGATGTTTGTACAGTACTGAGGTCTATGTACTTATGGTGAATGTCGACAGTGTGTGTATTGTTAATATGTACTTTATCCTGTGTACAGACTGTGGTAGATGTCATTGTTCTAGTTCCCATCCTATCTGATGTTACATGCTGCTCCACTGTATGGTACTGTAGTGGCGTACATGTTTGTAGGGCCATACACACACATGTCCCATACCACAGACAGCCATCAGACCAAACTGTGTAGCAGCCCAGTATATGTAGGGTTAGCCTGTGGGTGGCAAATATAAGGATGGTGTCGAACAGATAGTCCATATACTGTTATATTATGCTAGCTTAACATGTGTCTGTGGCTGTGTTTACATTGGTTGTGGTTATGCACTGTCACACAGGAGTATCTTACCCTGTGCTGTGACATGCCTATAGAGCCTGCTATATATGCAGGTGCATGTGCATTCCCCCATTGGAGATGTAGGCCAGTGTTGAGCCAGTCTGCCTGTAGCCTGCACAGTGCATTGTTACATGCCTAGCAGCTTAGTGTACTTACCCAGTGAGATGTCATGTGCAGACACTTGCCAGATTTACCGGTGCCGGGCCTCCCTTAACAGTCATGTATGTCAGACAGAGCAGTGGGATGCTGTACAGATGTATGTTAATATCTAGTGGGTGATATGTGGCCATGGCACCCCTGTCCCAGTGGTTATTATGTATCAGGCTAGACAGGGGTGTGTGAATGCATAACCTATGGTAGCAAATGTATTCCAGTCGTTATATGTTATACCCATCTACATGGCTGTCGACATCCATATCGTTAGGCATGGTACACATGTTTAACACTAAGGGGTTATGTGTACACCTCTGGACTGTACAGTATGTGTCAGAATGTCCACATATATTGGCCAATATCTCTACTGCAGTCCACAGGGGAATTACATGCTAGCAGCGGTACTTAACTATGATGTCCTTAGGATGTTTGTCAGTAGCCAATGGCACACATGTTACAAGCTGATGTGACCTCCAACACACACCATGTCTGTGAAGACAATCCCAATGGCAGTATGAATAGTCTACTAATATACCTGCTATACATACCTGACATCCCCTTGCACTATGACTGTGGGACTATAGAGGCTGGGGTAGGGCTATACTCCATGTCCAGGACATATGGTGGAAATATATGTACATATTATTATCCTGATAGCCATATATATATGATTACACATGTGTAGTACTTCCAATCACCACTGTCATGGCAACCACCTACTCTAACCCCCTACATCATGTGGGCATGGTCCCTTTACATTGCCTGTGTGATGAACATCATTCCTGTGTGTGGGCATCAGTGTTACAGACAGCAGGTAGCAATACCTCTTACAGGAGAACCTGCACACTCAGGGCAGCTACATATTTGTAGGAGGTTCAGGAACTACAGACAGAGTGTGAGTAGAGTTGTGTTATGCTTTGTATAGTACTGGTGTTACAGGGTGTGTGTGTACATACTACTTTACTTTGGAATGCAGTCTGTCTGCATAGCTCTCAACTGTGGGCCTATCCTCTTGGTGGCAAGAGGTGTGCCTATCATGTGTTGTCTGTCCACCACACAGGTCCTGTGTCAGATATTTCACTGGCAGTGTGTGTGTTGAGTGCTATCAGTACATGGCTACATCCATTTCTGTTTTTAACCTCATTTCCCTGACTAAGGGTATGTTGCAGACTATCCTGTAACACCAGCAACTTACTTAGTGTATGGCAACAGTTCTTTACATTTGTGCCTGTGTTCCAGCCTCTGTCCTCCACCTACATACTAAGCTTTGCACATATGATAATTGACTCAATAATTGACTCTCCAGCTGACACAGACATCCTGCAAAAGGGTCTCACAGAGACAAACACCTGGTGTCAAAGTCACGGCCTCAAGCTAAATGTCAAAAAATGCATAGTAATCCCATTTGGGAAAAACAAAGTACCTATAAACTACCACATAGATGGGAATCCACTAAGTACAGAAGAAGTAATTAGGGACCTGGGTACCCAAGTAGATAGCATGCTCTCCTTTGATAACCACATAGCCAAAACGGTCAGGAAATCCTTCTATGTGGCACACCTAATCACAAAGGGTTTCTCATCCAGATCCAAGGAGGTGATTGTGTCCCTTTACTCCTCACTCATTAGGCCCATAATAAAGTACAATGCCCCATTTGGGATGTACCTCACTAGACACCTGCAACAACTAGAAAGACCACAGAAGTACCTCACTAAGAGGATTAAGGGCCTTAAACAATTACTCCATGAAGCACGACTAAAAAAGCTCCAGCTCTTCTCAGTCATGTACCGTCTGCTCAGAGGTGACCTATGCCTGACCTATAGGGCCATGTCAAACCCTGAACTAATGGACATGCTTCACCTCAAAAAAACGAGATCCCTCAGAACCACTCGTTCTAGCGACTTGAACCTATGTACAACAATAAACAGGACATGCTGGAGGGATAGATTCCTGTCCCAGCGACTCCCCTCACTCTGGAATAGAATCCCAATCCATATTCGACAGAGCTCCTCTCTGACCCTCTTCAAGAGGAATCTTGATGAGTGGGTGGGTAATCGTAAGTTCTACCCTGGGATCACTTCAGGAGCCCTGTTGACAGAGGCCCAGGTTACTAATCTAATGGGGAGGCGAAAGCCATCACTCTGTGGTTAGGCTTATAAATGCCCATGGGCAGATAGCCTAGTACTTACCTATGAACCTATGAACCTATGACATGCTGTCAGGGGTTGTTTCATAGTGGGCTGTGAGTATATCACACTGCCATTCCTACCATCAGTCCACTGCTGTTGTATCCACACACATACAGTGGGGCTGGGGCCATATATGTGTGGGCATCACCTACACAATACATGTGTGCTCTTATGCACTCCAGAGGCCAGTGTATGTAACAGTGGTATATGGCCCTGTATTATTGAGTCTGGGGGGAAGCACCATAAATGACCAAGGCTGTTAAAAACTGTGGGGTTTTCAGTGGTGAGCTGCCTTAAGGTACCTGGATGTACAGTACCCTATACTTCACCTATATTTACATTACTTACATAAATTGGGTTAATGCAAGCCTACTGCCTCCTGCCATACAGACTGTTCTGTTTGTCAGTGTGCATGTGATGGTGTCAGTTATGCCTTGTTATGTAGCAGTTACAACCCATTTGGTCACATGACATCTTTACCACCTAGTGATTTTGTACAGTGTGGACAGAGGCTGCTGAACTATACATCTGCATTACATACTGTTGATTGTTTGGTATCCTGTGGCCCAGTCTGTCCTCACTATTGTACAATTTGAAGGGATTGGCCTGGACAGCAACAGTTGTGAAACTTTACAGACTGTATTAGTATAACTGTTTCACAGTTGCATTACCCTGTTAATATGGATGTCAGTGTCTGAACAGCTATATGACATGGCATATAGAACTGTAATAGTACACAATTAAAGGAGTACAACAGGTTTCTCTAATGTATTCCTCAACTTCATGGCCCTTTTCCTCCCTATTTACATTGTCCTCTGTAAAGCAACAACAATAAAGCATTTACAATTTTTATAATTCCCCTTACTTCTGTAACAGAAGCCTACCTTCTCATATTGTGATGGTTTCACTTACAAAATGATTCTCTCACATTTGAATAAAGCTTGCTGGAGTCGCCCAGTTACTGACATCATCGAGGCCAGGCAGTGCAGGTACTTTTTTTTTTAATCAGTTCCCTCCCCCAAAGTGACATCACCACAGCCGTCATCTGATTCTAACTAAAATAATAAGACCCACCCATTCTGTGATGTCATGGCTCCCTTGTCCTTCCCCCAGCCTGAGTGCTGTTCATTTTATTCAGTAGTGGTGTAGTAACACCGATGTTTGGAAACACAGAAATTTGATATGCATACTTGTACATTCTGCACGGCAAATGATGCTTAGGTGGTGTATCGCTTGCATACTTCTCTGTTGTATTTGCACCAGATACTGCTAGTGTGCAGTGCGGGAATAGAAAGATTAAAACATTACCCTGGTATCAGAGGTGGCAGTGCAACATATTCATAGTGGCTTAACATGAGAGCCGCTCTAAGCAAGCACCATGTGAAACCTGAACAAGCACCTAGAATTATTCAGTGCAGCTTCCACACCTTAAGTCTGAAAATGAATTCACATACTCACATGAACAGGAGTAGCTGCATATTGATGGCTAAAGGTGTATGGGCATGTCGGGTGGTTACTACACTGCAAAACTGGTATGTAATGGTGGAGATATTTGGAAGGCATGAGCAAACACACCAGTATATTAAAGCCATAGCACTAATTGAACTGGAGGCTGGCAAACAGATTTAGTAAGGGATTTTGTCCATGCACAAATATTTCAACAGTGATTCTTTGCAGTGGCATCCATTATCTGATTCAAGGTAAGTTAACCTTGATGTCCTTTACTTAAAAAAAAAATCAATAAAAAATTTACTTTGTTATTAGTGACTTCTGGACACAAGAAAAAAGAAGGGGAAAATATAGCAATGTGGTTTGTATGTACAAAGACAAATCCAGGGACACTGCTAAAGGTTTTTTTTGCAAACCAACCAGTGGAGTATAAACATATGAAGGCAATCATTGCATACCAACACACTTTGCACATGTAAATCTCAATTTTTCTGTTTTAAGTAGTCATCCATGAAGTGATACCTTAACACTTAAATTAATAAAGATCTAAACTGGTTAATAGTATAAATGTTTTATTCTTTAGCTCCTTGGTGCAAGATCTTACTGGATGTGATTGCAGTCAAGTAAGGTCATGGCTATAGTGCAGCAAAAAAATGTCCCCTCTAACAAAGGAAATGCTAGAGCAAAGATTAAATTACATGAGTCAAGCACCCTGCTGAGATCTGCCAAACAATGGAATTACCAGGTCAAATTACCCTCAGGACTTTGACAGCTAGGGAAGCTAAGTGTTACGGGGGAGGGGAGAAGTAAATGGACTGGAATTCATTGTCTCACAAATTAGTGCCATTTAAACTAAATTAGAAAAAAAGGCAGCAGTAAACAGCACTTTGAGTGTGTTCTGTGGTATTTGCACTGTTTCTGTTTTAAGTAGTCATCCAGCAGCAGGGAATGTTACTTACACTGTTCTATTTTACTCAGTACTTTGTATGCATGCAACATCTATGAAATGACAGGAACTTTAGGCAAACGGAGGCCTGCATGATGTAACATTTTTGAGCCAAACAATGATTTCTGGGATACTGTATGGCAACCTGATTTATCCAAACCACGTCAATATGCCAGCCTCCAGGTAGGGTTGCCACCTTTTCAAATGGCCAAAGTGGGACATTTTTGGTACAAACATCAGATTTTATAGACCAAAACATACCCACAGCCAGTACAAAGGATAGAACTTCTTCACTGAAACAGTCGCCTCTCTTGCAAAGAACATGACTCCCCACACTTCCTTTAAAAACACCTCCCCTCAAAATAACACCCCCACTCTAACATTCAGTACAGTCTCCACAACCTATATACAAAAGTTACTCTCAAAACTTAAACCATGCACTCCTTCAGCTGACCAACTACCAGCTGAATATCTGCAGCTAGCATCAGTAGAACTAGCATACCCAGTCTCCATTTTAATTAACAGAACAATAACCGAATCTACTATCCCTTCCCTCTGGAAAGTCTCCCATATCATTCCTCTGCATAAAGGAGGAAACTCTAATGAACTTTCTAATTTCCGTCCTATAGCCTTATTATCATCACTATCTAAAATCATGGAGCGTTGTATACACCAACAACTTTTACATCATCTTTTACATAATAGCCTACTTTCAGACTCCCAACATGGCTTTCGACCTTTCCATAGCACTTCCACTGCTCTTCTCTCCTTCATAGACACTATCAACAAAAATCGCAATAACAACCTATACTCTTCTGCTTTGTTTCTTGACCTCTCTAAAGCCTTTGATATGGTCAACCATCAACTTTTGCTAGACACTTTGAAATCTCTCTCACTTGAACCTTCGGCACTGCACTGGTTTGACTCTTATCTGAAAGATAGACAACAAGCAGTCCTTTGGGACAGCCATCTCTCTTCTCAGCTCCCAATCACTATTGGTGTCCCACAAGGATCCATCTTAGGACCCCTTCTCTTCTCCATATTTATAAACAACCTGTCTATTTCACTCCCAACACCCTCATGTATTCAATATGCAGACGATTCAACTCTCATCTGTTCTGCTGTATCTCCAGCTGAACTTCATTCTTCCACCCAAAAAGTCTTTACAGCAGCAGAAAAATGGTTCCAAGATATCTGTCTCCTCCTTAATCCCAAAAAAACTAAATTATTACTTTTCTCTCCAACCCTTAAATCTGCCCCTCTTTCCTTTTCTATTGTGTCTGACAATGGCACTATCATTACACCTGATAGTTCCACTAAACTACTAGGTGTTACAATAGATAATCAACTAAACTTTGATTATCACATTGACCTAACTATCAAAACTGTTAATAAAAAGATAGGTGCCCTCTATAGACTTTAAGCCCTTTCTAACAGCAACCACCAGGGTGTCTTTAGCCCAAACTCATCTTATCTCTACATTATTATATGCCTCCCCATATTTTATAAACCTTTCAAAATTTAACCTTCAGAAACTGGCCACAGCCTACCACAGCATTGCCAGGTTTGCCACAGGTTCCCCATTTCTCACACATCATTGTGTTAATCTCAAAAAGCTTGACTGGCTTGAACTTCAAAATCTCATTCTCCTACATCAATTAGTTATTACCTATAAAATTCTCCATTACCCTTCTAATACACCCATACTAAATAACCTTGTTGTCCCTTACAGGACTCTTACTTCCCTTCGCTCAGCTAACAAATTACTAGTGGCCACCCACAAAACACACAATAAAGCTGGGGTCTCCTTGTTTACAAATACCATTGGCTTATACTGGAATAAACTTCCCATAGAACTGACCACTCTAGACTAATCACAACTTTTCAAAAAACAACTAAGAAACTATTTTAAAACTCACTGGCTATGCCCTTGCTTGAATCCTGACTGACCTCAGCTTCCATCTCTCTTTTCAGCTCTTCCCACTACTCTTCCTCATGTCCCTATCACTACCTTTACCCCTCCTCTGTACTTCACCTACCATCCACTTGGATATTACTTTTCTCATAAATTTACTTCTCTTTATATTACTGCAACCTATCATCTCACCTTGTATCTAAATCACCCAGCTGATGAAATCTGCTTCTTAAAACTAGTGCCCTGACACAAAATGTTTATCAAAATTGTTAATACTGTAAATAGTTGAATAGAGTCTTGTGTGAGTTACTGCTTTATTTCTTCTTTAATTACTCTTGCAAAGATTTTGAAATAGAAATCCTCACTCTATGTTTAGTTTTGGTATATTACTTTTGCGATGTTACTATGCTACTTGGAAATAGCTCTTTACATGCTTATAATTTCTATCTTATTGTGCTATTTTTGTTTTATTTTTATCATTAATATTTACTAGTATATAGTGGAGCTTTTCTCCTCGGGCATCTGCTGAAAATGGACATGTATCCAGCCAGACTAGCCCGGTCAACAAATGTAAAATAAAAAATAAATACATTTTTTGCCTAAATAAAAGCTTATTCTTGTAGCATTTTAGTTGCTTATTCTGTTTCTTATAACATTTAGGTATTTCAGATACATAATAACTGTTTTATGCAACTATTACATAAAATATAGGAAATAATTTTGTCCTAAAATCTCAGGACATTTGCCATTTTTACAATTTTTTGTCAGGACACAACTGCCCAAAGCGGGACTGTCCCTTGCAAAGTGGGACAGGTGGCAACCCTACCTCCAGGTGGTCAGAGTCTGGAATTACATATAAAAATATTTAAAATCCTGTAAATAATCCCAGAGTGCTGTTAAAGTATAGGAAACATCATGCCATGATGTTTTAAACATGTTTTTTGAATCTGTGGGTGCGGTACTCCTTTAAAGGTATTCCATTTCTGCAAACCTGTGTGTGGTGTTTCCCTATGAACTCTCTGTGGGCATATGTTGCAGGCAACAGTTATCATTTGTATGTGTGGCCCATACAGTATCCAGTTGTTCAGGTGTTAACTGTAGGCATAGTGGCTGTTTCATATTGTGTGCACCTTCTACATATGTATCTTACTGTACATATATCTGCGTGTGTATGTGTAGTCATGTGTGTATGTGTATATATATATATATATATATATATATATATATATATATATATATATATATATATATATATGTATGTATCTACATATCTGTGTCTGTTTATCTGTATCCTGGGGATGTTGATGGCTTCCACATTTTACATTTCCTATGGGAGGCAGACTGTACTGCATGATATGTTGCCAATACCAGCCTGACATCATGCAGGTGGGATGTAGTACTGTTAACATCTTGTGCCCATGTCATGTCAAGTCCTGGTTATGGGATCTGCAACACTTGGTAGTGTATTGCAGGGTGGACGTGTTTGGCTGTGGGGGTGGTATGCCTATTCGTACAAGACGTATAGTGTGTGGGGCCTCTCAACCCCATTAACGGTGCATGTGGACATATGTGTTTTTGTTAATCTGCCATTGCTATCTACAGATTTATGGCCATATATACCTATATAGATATATATATCTGCTTTCATATATATATATATATATATATATATATATATATATATACACCTATGTCCATATATACCTACATAGATATATATCTGCGTATACATATGTAACTTGCTGTGTATATGTAGACATATAGGTGTAGACACATATATGTGTCGATGTAGGCATTTGCATGTATATATGTTTATATATATTAATATATATGTATATAGTTTTAGAAATATATATATATAATATATATATATATATATATATATATATATATATATATATATATATGTATATAGATATGTAGTATCTGTTTAGATATTAGTATATTTACACACACATACATCTAGATGTTGGTATACATTCTCTGTACTGTTGCATGACTGGACTGGATGATATGTTTCTGAAAATAGGCAATTTCTTTGTATATGGCATTGTCTATGGGGTGCAGGGTCCTGGTTTCGAACCTTACAGGAGCTGTTTATTTTTTTGCTGGGCAGAACACGGGCCGTTGGATGTAGAGTGATTAAGGCACTTTAAAGCAGTTGTAAGAGGGTTTGTTTGGGTTTGCATGGAGGTAAGCACTTCTAACGTCTGGTCACAGTTTCTTATACTCAGTTAGCTTCTGCATTGTTTAACCTGTGTGGGAAGTGCTTACCTCTGTGTAAACAGGCTTAAACCCGCTTACTGCTGCTTAAAACTGCTTACTCATGCTTACCCCATGCTAATTTCTTTAAAAGAAAAGAAAAAGGGTTGATAGGAAAGTGGTGAAAAAAGGGGCACAAAGAGGGAAAGACAGTAGGGAAATTAGCTAGGGATGTGCAGAAAGGATGTAGGGAAGGTCCATAGCTGCCCATTTCTTCTACAGCAACAGCTGTGCATATACACTGAATTTGGAGGTAGGTTTGGACATTCAAACCCGTGGGAGAGGAGTGAGGACAACAACAATTTGTTATGATGCCAATTAGACTAGATTACATGTGTCCAGTGGACACATGTGTGAAATGGACAGCTATGTATGGGGCGAGATTTTTTTTTTGGGAACACATTACCCTTTTTTTTTCAGGTGGGAGTGAGATGTTGGGGAGGAGTCGTAGGTATATTTTGGGAGGTAGGTTGGGTAGGTTAACAGAAAAGACACACAAAACACATAAAGGGGAAGTATATGACACATGTGGGGGGTAAGCACATTGATGGGGAGGGGTGTTGGGATATCGGAAGCCCACAAGCCCCCTAGTAGTAACAGTGGGACTGAGGTCCCCACCCATGGGCAGTCACCACTGCACCTTCACAGCCCCGAAAGTGGCTGTGCTGGGGGCTGAGCCACAGAGCCATGCTGACTATCTAATCACAACATGTGGCCCTCAAGCTGGTGTAGAACATCACCGACCTGGTCACTGATCGTTCTATGCACCACGACCCTGACCTGGCGACGGGTGACAGGTGCCTGTCTGCCCCCACTCCTAGGGGGGGTGGGCCCCATCTCTTGAGGCAATTCTACCCAAAGGTGGTGTAGGACCAATGGACAGGGAGGTGCGGGGTTGGACTCCAGACATGCTGGTGCCCGGTGCCTCGGCCAGCTGAGGTGGGACAGGTGGGTCCGCTGGGACCGGCCTTCCCAAGCATACTATAGTGTTAGCTACATTTGTATATGAGTTTGGTACTCTCTGCTGATGGGCATATAGAATTTACATCATCTGGAATGCACACTGTTGATGCCATATTTATAACATTTTGATACTGTAGGCTGTAATGTGGTAGCGTTATTGCCTCACAGTAAGGCGTTGTTCTGTTCGATTCTCAGCTAAAGCGTCTTCTGTGTGGAGACATGCATGAATGGGCATACCTTCGTTGAAGGTTGTGTGTCAGGGCTGGCAACTCGGCATGTAAAAATCTACTGCCAATCATTAGCGGACCGGAGTTCCGCTGTGGCGACCCCTAACCAGGAAAAGCTGAAAGACACAACATATGGGTTAGTAATAGTCCACACATTCCAGGGTTAGGTATAACAGCATGAATAGGTATTCCCATTAACCCAGACACCAGATACTGAACAGTTGCATAGCAAACAGAACACATGCATATATGGGACCACAGTGGTAATACGAACAGCATGCAGGTACGTTGATGGCACCATGGTAACAAAGTTGGAATAATTCAATATGGCGCATGCATGGGAACCATTAGAATATTTATCAAATGATTGGCCATTATCAGAGTCAGTACATACCAGTTGGGGTGGGTATGTTGATTATTGTTGGAGATAAGATGGGGGGAGAGAAATATGTCAATTAACAAGTAGGGTATTCCTGTACTCCACATTACTTTCTTAGTCAGTGCTGTTATCTGAACCTTACAAGTCTTACTACACTACCTTATACACCTATATTGGACACTGATATGGCTGTCAACATCATTACACATGAACCGGTTTTACCTGCAGTATACATCTCTTACCTGGTATCCCTGTGGAGGAATGTTTGTTAACACTGACTAACTGTTTGTACACATATAGCCAAATTCCGAGTTGATGTTTTGCACTATGCTATCCAACTATTTCTGCACAAACTCTGGCCATGTGTTGACCACATGCTGGTATGCCTGGACATATCTAGAATATTGCTCTCTTCCACCTTTAGTGACCTGACACACACATATACATACTTTCCTACATAGTTATATTATGTAGCACAGTGTGGGTGACAGTGACCAGTGATACTTTATTATTCAGAGAAACTGCAACACTCACAATCCCCTACAATACCAGGGTGGACGGTACCAATACAGGTTATATTTGTCTGTATTTCACAGGACAGCGTTCGTATCCAACGTACTTGTGGGAGCAACACAAGGTTCCAGATTACACATTAGTATTATGCACATACATCTTACTCTGTTACTGTACACACTCTGACCACAGCTTAACAGGTTAGGGTGTAAATGTGACATATGCGGCTTCTTAGTCACATACGGTATTGGGGAGTTGCTAGTGTGCCAGATTTGTTGTCATAGATGTGTGTCAATCAGTTGTATTTCCTGTTTGCTGCCTCTATGTCTGGGATGATCCCACTGATTTCCCAGGGGGACAGGTTGATAGGCATTAGATATTGGCCACTTTAATAGACAGTCTGGACATATCTGTACAGTTGTGGTGTATAATTCTGTATGCAGACTACTACCACTGGCAAGAGTCAAACCGTGGTTGTGTGTGCTAATAAAACAGCAGTTTGCATCTTAGTTGCATGTACTATTCAGGTTTTGTTATCTGCATTTCCCCTGTTTACTGTCTACGTGTCTCTCAGTTGTACTAAATGGCCTCTGGGTATTACACCTGTCATATACATACATTCTTACACATTCACGTTATGCGGCATGGTGTGGGTAACAGTGCTTAACACTACAGTACTATTACATGAATGCAAATCTACTTTACCAAATGATACCAGAATATACACATACAGTCCAGCAGTTAGACCTGCTTTGTCAGGGTATTACACTTTTATTGCCATACTAACAATATGAGACTATTCCTGCCATATTCTCTAGTGTATGCAGTACTTGCCTTGAGAAATACAGGTTTTATACTAGTAATTACTTTACTACTACTTTTATTTTTATTTCCTATGACAGTAAAAGCATGAGTATTACTAACCTGCCTCGCGTTGCAACTGCGCCAGGCGGCAGATGTGGGCCTTCTGGTTCATGGCCCACTCCATTGCAGCTGTGGGGGGCATAAGAGGAATATTTAGCTATACCTATCCATGATATACCTGAGCTGGCAATTATTAAACAGGTAGTGGACTGATACTTACACATGGCTGGGACATCCCCTGATGCTCTAGCTTCTTGGAGCCACTCCTCCATGAGGTCCCCCTTGTGTCGCTTCAGGTCGGCATATTGGTGCCTAACCTGCTCACCAGTTCGGGGTATGCCAGTGGCACTGGTGAGGTCACGAACGAGATGGTCCCATGCCTCCACATTATATTGGGAGCTCTGGTACTGGCCCTGCAGCAGTCTCAGTGCATGGTCTTTAGCTAGGAGTCCAGCCATAACTTTGGACTCCTGGATGCACCAGCACTGCACCCGGAAGCACACTCCTTCTCCCCTTACTGCCATAGTGCCTGCAAGGGGAAGCTACAACCAGTTATGAGCTGTATTCCTGCCTCTTGGGTTTAAGTAGGGCTGATTTCCCGCACTTTTCTGTGATTGGCCGGTTTTGAAAAGGCTAAGCTATGGGCAAACTTGCTTACCTAGGGTTGGCATTGTTTAAAGGGGTATACCACTGGGCACAAAGAGTTAGCTGGTCTACACATTGCTCACACCTCCTAAGCTGGCCTGTCCTATGCTTGGTGTTGCCTACAGTAGACATTCATTATAACGCCTTTTTGGCATTGTGTTTTTATTCATTACACTTTATATGTATGCCTAGTACCCCTGATTGATGTGTACATACACTCTGTGGGGTCCTTGTGTTTTATTGGGGACTTTGACACTCTATTACCAGTGCACCTCACTTCTGGTCTTACTGCTGTACTCTAGTTCACATATTTATGTTATGTAGACGGTTATGGCACATATGACTGTATACTGATGCGTTTCACAGGTTCAGTTTGGTTATACTATGGTGAGGACATGTTTACTACTACCTCAATTTTCCACCCTTCTGTGATGGCTTGGTGGATAGCTACTGGGACTATGGTGTATAGGGTTCTAGGTTCGAGACCTGCATGGCTGCTTATTTTGTTGCTGGACAGATAAAGGCCCATTAGATACAGAGTGATTAAGGCACTTTAAAGCAGTTGCAAGTGGGTTTGTGTGGTGGTAAGCACTGCTTATTTCATTTTATAGTTTCTTACACTCAGTTAGCTTCTACTTTGCTTAATCTGTGTAGGCAATGCTTACCCCCACGCAAATGCACTTAAACATGCTTACTAGTGCTTACATATGCTTACTACTGCTTATCTGTAGTTACACCTCCTTACTACTGCCTTATTCATTATGACACTGACTCTTCACATGTGGATTTCTGGCAATAGTCCATTTCATAAATATATCTTATTTAGTAGGTTTTGCAGTAAAAATATTGGTTATACCATGCTTTGCCATGTAAAATAGACTGTGCTGCAGTGGGATTCAAACCGGGAATGCCTGTTCGTTAAGCGAATGCTCTGCTCGCAACACTATTGCTGTGCTGCTTCATTTGCATATATTTTCCTTGTTATCCTCTTCAGCCTTTTAAGCTGCTTTAACCATAGCTAAGCAATGGGCACACCCGCGCACCTACAGTTAGCCGTACTCGGATTTAAAAAAAAAAAAAATAAAGGGGGTTTCTTCTTTTGATTTTTCTGTCCTGTTGCTGTTGTATACATGGGGGACTGTTGGTGGGGATATGCAGACACCTATTAGCGGTCTCACTTATTTATTTCCACTTTCTGCTGTTCTACATTGCAGGGCATGTTTATTCTGAGAGCTCTGCTCTCAGACACGCCCCCTGCACTTGTACACATTCCATGTAAGCCTGGGAGGTCGGGCAGCACACCTTCATTAATATGCATAGAGGCAGACGGTAATAATAAAACACAAGCCTGTAGGTATAAGCAGCAGCAGGTTTAATCACATGTGATTAAACCTGCTGCTGCTTACACCTACAGGCTCATGTTATATTATTACCTTCTGCCTCTTTGGGTGCCTGTTGTGGTTTTATTGGTTCCTGGTTCTGTGGCACCCTTTCCTTGGAGTTTTTGGCTTCATTAATATGCATGGCGCACTGCCGTCCTCCTCCTACATGGGCACTTCCATGCAGGACTACGCTAGTCCTGCATGGGAGATTAGTGAATCCGGGGGGATATGTTGAACATATTCATTAATAACATTATAGATATTAACATTTTCCTAATGGTTTAAAGCTAAATTAGCATATATATTTGCAACAGAGGTCCCCATCACTACTCCAGAAATTTGGTGGTACAATGCTTGCTGAAACAAAAATATATTATTATAGGTTCATAGGTTCATACTAGGCTATCTGCCCGAGGGCATTTACAAGCCTAGCCCATAGTTTTGTGGCTTATGCCACCCCTTTAGTATGGGGAACTATACCCATTATTTTGCTGTGCCTCTGTCAAACAGTGACACTGAGGTAATCCCTGGGGTATATCTGCGATCTCCCATCCATTGGTCAAGATTTCTCTTGAACAAGGCCAGCGAGGTGCTCTGCCTCACATATACCGGGATTTTATTCCACAGCATAGGGAGTCTTTGGGTGATGAATCTATCCCTCCAGCACGTCCTATTAATAGCCGTGTCGAGGTTTAAGTCTCCCGCCCTTGTGGCTCTGACGGATCTAGATTTTTTGAGGTGAAGCATATTCATCAAATCTGGGTTTGACATGGCCTTGTATGTTAGGCAAAGGTCACCTCTGAGCAAGCGGTAAGCGACTGAATAGAGCTGGAGTTCTTTCAGTCGGGCAGCATAGGACAGATGTTTGAGACCCTTTATCCTTTTGGTGAGGAACTTTTGTGGCCTCTCCAGCTGCTGCAAGTGTCGGGTCAGATACATTCTGAATGGGGCATTGTACTCAATCATTGGTCTGATGAGTGATGAGTATAGGGAGACTATGAGAATCCCTTCATGATAAGGTGGGCAATGTAGAAGGTCTTCCTAACTACTTTAGCTACATGGGTGTCGAATGACAGACTACTATCAACCTGGGTCCCCAGGTCCCTGATAACTTCTTCTGTGCTCAGTGGATTGCCACCTATTTGGTAGCTAGGGGTAACCTTGTTTTTCCCGAAGGGTATGACTATGCATTTTTTGGCATTTAACTTTAGGCCATGGCTCTGGCACCAGTTATCCATTTCTGGGAGACCCTTCTAAAGGATATCTGTGTCAGATGTGTTTTCTACTATGGCACCCAGTTTGCAGTCATCTGCAAACTTTGTCAGCCATAACCCTCCTGTGTTTGCTTGTACTTCGGAAAAGTAGATGCCAAACAAGAGTGGGCCCAAGACTGAGCCCTGTGGTACACAACTTGTGACAGGCTTTGAGTCTGACATGGCGCCAGCAACTCTGACCCTGTGGGTTCTGTCACTCAGCCAGTTTGCAACCCATCTTGTGATGTATGGGTTAACATTTAAGCTGATGAGTTTTTCAATGATACCCGAGTGGGGTATTGTATCGAAGGCCTTCGCCAGATCGAGGTAGGCTGTATGGACTGCCTTTCCCTCATCAATGGCTTTGGTGACTGTTTCGAAAAAGTCAACCAAGTTTAGAAGGCATGATCTGCCTTTGACAAAGCCAAACTGGGATGGATCCAAAGTCTGCAAATTCCCTATGTCTTTATTTATGAGGTCCATTATGATCCTCTCCATGGCTTTGCAGATAAGGCTTGTCAAGCTAATGGGCTGGTAATTTCCAGGGTCGGTGGAGGCACCGCCTTTGTGAAGTGGGACCACAGTTGCAGTGCGCCACTCCCTGGGTTCGTATCCAGAGGTAAGACTATGATTAAACAGCTGTCCTAGCTGTGGGTTTAATTCCTCGTTGAGTTCGTGGAGCACACAGCCGGGGACACCATCAGGTCCCATGGATGCTGTGTTTTTTGCTTTGGAGAGAGCAGTTCTCACTTGGGCATTGGAGATGTTTGGGGGGCTGCAATCGCTTGGTATAGATATCTCTCCTTTTGGGGGGGAGAGGTTTGCACTGAACCTGTCAGCCAGTATGTTGGCAATGTCTGTAGGATCAGTAATCTTCACATCATTTTGAACTAGTTCTGAGCATATCTGGGAGTTTCCTCCCAGGTTTCTAACATAGCTAAAGAAGGCCTTATGATTGTCTTTTGAGTCTTTAGCTATTTTTCTCTCAAAATTTGCTTTGGATGATTTTATGAGAGCTCTTAGTTTTTTACTTATAGTGATCAAGGGTGTCTTACCTTTTAAGGATTTTGCTCTATCTTGTAGTAGCTTCCTCCTTTTGTTGTAGAGTTTGTTTATGGCTGGGGTCCACCAGGCTGGGCGCTTGCCTTTGGTACAAAGAGTCTTTATTTTGCTTGGGATTGCCTTATCCATGCAGTCCTGCAGGTGCTGGTAGAAGGCATTTGTAAGTGATTCAGCGGCTTAAGTACTGTTTTCCATGGCTCGGGGCCTTAAAGGAGACCACACTAGTCTTTAGAAGTGTGAAGTCGGCTTTGAGAAGTTCTTTACTGTGGTCTTTTTATTTCTGGTGGGGTGGGATGAGGACCTCCACGAGATTAGTTGTGATCTGATCTCACCAGTGAGGGGTATACTTCGGTGTTGAACATTGTGCTCCCATGTTCGTGATGATGAGATCAAGTATGTTTTCTCCTCTTGTGGGGATGGTGACTAGTTGTTCCATGGCATTTGAGTTTATGAATTCCAGGAACTTTTGTGCTAGGGTGTTTGGGCTTGAGTAGTGTTCCCAGTCTATATTAGGGTAATTGAAGTCACCTAGTATGATGTTGTTTGGTGATACATTTATCCCCTCTAGTGTTTTCAGGAAGGCCATGTGAGGTTCCTGAGTTTGTGAGGGTGGCCTGTAACATGCTACAATTTGCAGAGCAGTCTTGCCTATGGTTAATTGCACCTGGATGGTCTCCGATGCATCGTGCGTTGCCACCAGTCTTGAGGTGTGGGTGTCCTTGATGAATATGGATACCCCCCCCTCCTTTCTTGGTATTGTCCGGATTTTGGGGCGGAGCATGATAAGAGGTAAAACCTGATAGTGCTGGGGTGCTCTCAGGAGCCTTGAACCAGGTTTCTGTCACTGCACAGACATCGATGTTCTCCATACTGAGAAGGGCCTCGAGTGCGTGCATTTTGAGATTTAGACTTCTGGCATTGAGCAGCATTACCCTTAGTTTTTTTCCTTTTTTGTGTTCTAGGGTGGTAGGTTTAGAATTTGAGCCTTGCCTAAAAAGGCACTATGGGGGTGGCAAGAGCCTTTGCCAATATCCGGAATCCTAGGGGTGACAGGTGCAAGCCGTCCCTTGCGAAGCAGCGTAACTTGTCCAGCATGTCATCCCAGGCAGACAGACATTGGATCCCCTTTGAATGACACCAGAGTTTAAGCCAATTGTTAAAGCTGATCATCTTATCTCTGTATTGTGGCATCATTCTTGGTGAAGGTAGGATACTGCTCAAGGTCAGGGTCATACCTGCCTGGGCTACATAATCAGAGAGCTCCTCAATGTCTCTTTTCATGTAGTCCAAGGAGGTACGTCTCAGGTCATTTACACCAGCGTGGACAATGACTGAGTCGTATTTGTACCTGCTGTTGAGAGACCTGAGTGCTTGCGTTATGTGGCGGATTCTAGCCCGACAGGCAGCTTACTGTGCCCTTCTCCTTACTCAGTCTGGTGACCCGCACGTCAGTGTGTCTGACTATGGAGTCACCAATGACTAGTGTGTCTGGCATTGTGTTTGGCCTTAAGGGCTGTGACTGTTTGACACTCTGACTGTGAGGTCTATGTGTTGCAGGTGTTGTGTTCTGACGTGGTGGTTGTTTGGGTGTCTGCTTTGGTGGCCTCTGCTGTTTTGGTAGATTTTTGATCAGAGCCGCCGAGTATGTCTTTGTGTGTTTATGTGTATGATTTGAGGTTGTGATGGTACTATGTGAGACTGGGTCTATAGTGTGTGTGGTAACCTTCTCCTCCTGACTGGTCTTGCCAGTCCTATGTTGAGAGAGCTCAGCATCTCTCGCATGTATTTGTGTTTTGTGGGAGGAGGAGAGGGTTGTCTGTGTACATGAGGCAATTGTAACATTGCCTCAATATACCCAGGTTCACCAGCTGAGCAGGAGAGGACACTAGCAACTGATCCTTCGACATGCTAGAAGGACTAGACAAAAAAACTTTAAAAGAGATTCCGGGGGACGTGGGTGACCAAGAAATGGGGGTTTGCCTTTTTGGGGTGCTATCTATAAGAGTGCCGTATCAAGGTAATAAGTACTGTAGGAGCAAGTGCTAGGTTTAACAGATAGAGAAAAGTCTACTTGGAGTCAAGTAGAGATGATCTTTTTAGGTATTAGAGAAAGTGCTAGTAACAGGGATGCTTAAAGGTGAGATTGAAAAGAATGCACTCTGCAGTGTGCACTAGAGAAGTTAGATATGAAAGTAGGTTACTTGAGTTTTACCTGTTTAAAAAGTTAAGGTTTAGTGGAGAGTTACTATTTTTAAAACAGCAAGATGGACAGAAAGGGGTGGTTACTTTTGTATTTTGGTACTATGAAATACTGTAGGATGGCCAATAAATTTAAATAATTGAAGGGTGGGATTTCAAAAGTGATGGTTTTGTGATTACTCACATAAGCCAGTGAAAGTAGAGAGAAATGAGATATATGGTCAGATTAACATAAGATGCGGGCAACTAGAAAGACAGTGGTATTTAACAAGACAACTTAAATGGGTGGGAGGGAGGGAAAAATTCTGCCTGACTCAGAACAGAGAGAGCTGTGGTCTCTTTTGAAGTTTTAATATGCTGTTAAAACAGAATGCAAGCAAAACACAAGGTAAAGAAAACAAACTACAGTATTCAAAATATAGAAAGGCAATACAGAAATACAAAAAATAACAGCAAACTAACCTTTCCTTCACAGCAAAGTGTAGCAGAGTCTGGGTGAGCCTTTCTGGTAAAGCTCTGAAATGTTTTAGTTTACTCCTTAAATAGAAATTTTAGTTCCTAGCTCCACCCCTCTGTTAACAAGTGATTAACCTTAAGTGACCTCTTCTGTCTTATGAATGAGTCCTTAATTAATCAGTTCTTATTTCTGCCTGACTCAGAACAGAGAGAGCTGTGGTCTCTTTTGAAGTTTTAATATGCTGTTAAAACAGAATGCAAGCAAAACACAAGGTAAAGAAAACAAACTACAGTATTCAAAATATAGAAAGGCAATACAGAAATACAAAAAATAACAGCAAACTAACCTTTCCTTCACAGCAAAGTGTAGCAGAGTCTGGGTGAGCCTTTCTGGTAAAGCTCTGAAATGTTTTAGTTTACTCCTTAAATAGAAATTTTAGTTCCTAGCTCCACCCCCTCTGTTAACAAGTGATTAACCTTAAGTGACCTCTTCTGTCTTATGAATGAGTCCTTAATTAATCAGTTCTTATTTCTGCCTGACTCAGAACAGAGAGAGCTGTGGTCTCTTTTGAAGTTTTAATATGCTGTTAAAACAGAATGCAAGCAAAACACAAGGTAAAGAAAACAAACTACAGTATTCAAAATATAGAAAGGTAATACAGAAATACAAAAAATAACAGCAAACTAACCTTTCCTTCACAGCAAAGTGTAGCAGAGTCTGGATGAGCCTTTCTGGTAAAGTTATTATATTAGTTAGTACAACATCTAGTAAGGTGCAAATAGTTTCTATTTCACGCCCAGTATGGTCACTATTACAACATAGGAACTCTCTGATCACATCTAGCCCATATTCATTCAGTATAACTGTAAACAAAAAAATAACGTCAAGGGTGACAAGATAATAATCAGACTCAGAATTGGTTTCATATCACTGATACAACTTATCAAGAAAATTACTTGTGTCCTTAATATAACTTTGTACTTTACTCAAATAGGGACTTAAAACATGCTCGAGATATAAAGAGACTGGTTCAGTCACCCATCCTTTACCCGAAATGATGGGTCTCATTGATGTATTATGTAAGTCTTGATGTATTTTTGGAAGTCCATTAAAAAAGGAGTCACAGGATGTGAAACAGATAAGTAATTAAAGACATCTAAAGTTATGTCATTAGATAGTTGTAACTCAGAAATGAGGCTATTGACACTGGGCTGGATTCACGAAGGCTTGCACGGAGTCTAAGAGTAGAGTAAGACTCCATGCAGCCAACATGTCTGCCGAGCGATCCAGGAACAGCTGGCAGGGGCGTGCAAGAGAGCTCCTAAAATGACTCTTACACGGACAGGGTTAGGTTATGCAAGTTACCTCATTTGCTGCTGAAAGCTATGCAATTGAGGTAAATTTGCGATCCAGGAAACCCTAACCTGTCCCAGTAAGAGTAGTGTTATTTGTAGAAATGTAGTCTGTTGTCAACTGAGTACCATTCTGCAAATAGCAAAACGGAGCCGTGACAGCTCAAAATAAAGGATGCATCCAGTTGAGGAAGCATGCCAATGGCCATATATATGGCCATTGGCAATTCTTCCCTTTGCAAAATAAAAAAAAAATATTTTTTTTTACCTCGATCTCCGAAGTTTAAGCATAGCGCAGCACCGCGCAAAAGTGCTGTGCTCTAAAAACCATGAAAAAAAATATAAAAGCCACAAATAGGGATTTTAGTCAAAATATTCAACTGCCATGCAAGTGAATGGCAGGCTGAAGACAACATGGCTACTGAGTAGAGGTTGCTAAGGGGGGAAGTACAGTCTAAGAGATGTAACCAAGCATTAGTAGGCAATCCTATGCAAATGAGGGTAAGGATGGTGAATCCCAATTTTACATGGCATATAAGCAAAGTCCGTGGAGGGTAAGAGTTGGATAAGGGGAGTATCAGAGTAGAAGATAGGTGACATCATGAGGGCGGTATGTATGAAAGAATGTAAGCTCATTGGAGCAGAGTGGCATGTGTTTGCTGTCAGTTACGCATCACTGGAAGAGGCGTGTCAACAGGAATCCTAGCTAAAGCCTAGAAATTGAAGGTGTATGCCATGGATAACACTAAAGTTTCTTGTAGAAGTGCCTGAAATGTGTTTGCATGCGGGTGCGTGCCTGTAAATCCAAGTAAGACTGTGTGCGCAGGTGTGCCCCTGTGTGCGCGCGTTTAAGCTGGAGTAATCATGTGTAAGGTTGTTGAAATCTGTGTAAGCGCGTTTGCACCTGTGTGCACGCGTTCAAGCAGGAGTCAGCAATTGTTAGGCCATGTAAGCATGTGTGAGCTGGTGTGCGTGTGTTTGCGCTTGTTTGACCGGCGCTGCCCCCTGTGGAAACAGAAAGGGAAAAGGAAGCACAAAAAATAGTAGGAAGTTAACCAAGGAGAACTAGCAGAGCTAGCAGGTGAAAACAATCAGAATCAGCCAATTACACAGGCAGTACACTAGCCCAGCCCAGCACTTAAAACTCTGCAAATGACTTTCCACCATGTTTTCCTCGGAGACACTGCAACACTGCAGTAAACTGAGAGAAGTGAAAACTTAAAAAGCTTTACTGAGACAAAGAAATGTTAGGGGCTGCCATTGCTGTTATAAGGTGACATATGCAACATGCTGAGGGTGGTGACAATGCAAGTGCTGCTGAGCAACCCACAGTGAGGAGACAGAGAAGAGTGTACAGGCCCAGGGTAACCTACCAGGGGCTACATGAGCTGGAGATAGTGGAGCACTATAGAGTGGACAGAGACCTCATGCAGCAAATTGTTGAGCTGTGCAGGCCACGCCTCACACACAGAACCAACAGAGGGGAACCCATCCCAGTGGAAACCAAGGTATGTGTTGGCCTAAGAATACTAGCAACAGGTACCTTCCAGAGACCAACTGGTGATATGATGGGAATTTCCCAGGCATCAGCATCCAGGGTACTGCACCAGTTCCTGAATGCCATGTCAGCACATGTCGGTGATCATGTATATTTCCCCAGTTCCCGTGAGGTATTGGCCAGCAATATGCATCTTTTCCAGCAAATAGCAGAATACCCTGAGGTAGTGGGTGCAATAGGCTGCACGCACATACGCATCAAAGCACCCAGCTGGTGAGCAGGGTAGGGCCTACTTTAACCGCAAGGGTTTTCCCTCCATCAACTTCCAGGTCATGTGTGATGCCCAGGGCATAATACTAAATGTGTGTGCTGGTTGCCCTGGAAGCTACCATGATTCCCATATCTGGCATCTGACACAGCTGTACCAGACATTTGCCAATGGGGACATCCCTCATGGTCACCTAGTGGGGGATGCTGGATATTGCACTGGAGCCGTGGCTGATGACACCCATCAGAAATGCACACACACCTGAACAGGAATGCCATAATGAGGCACACGCACAAACACAAAATGTAATCGAGCATCTGTTTGGGCTGCTCAAGTCACGGTTCCAGTGCCTGGACACATCTGGTGTAGCCTTGCAGTACTCACCAACTACATGTACCCAAATTGTCATGGCATGTGCTATGCTACATAATATGATCCTGCAAAAACAGCTGCAGCAGGAGCAGCTTAGGGCCGGGCCAAACAGCCCCCCACCATTGCCAAGGCCATCACAGGCAGAGCGTGACTCAGAGGAGGAACAACCTGAGCCTGCCCCAGTAGGCAGAAGGAGGCGTGCCCAGTATGCTTTGGCCTTGGCAAAGAGGCAACGCATAGCACATACTCTGGTTCAGTAGGAACCCTGGAAATGATACCTCTCTCTGACTCACACATATAGTAAAAGGGATGCCTAACTTGACACTACCTGTTTTCAAACATGTATAGAGAGAGTACTATGTGCATCCGACATAGGCAGCCCTGCAGCACCACCTGAGGCATGATTACCATGTTTTAAGCAATATAAAGAAGTGCTAAACAGCTCTTACCACTATTTAGTATATCTAAGCAAAATTGCACACACTAACTAGCACAGCTTTGGGCAATGTTGAGTAATATTGGGCAACGTTCAGCAATGTTGGTTAACATTGAGCAATGTTGGGCAAGTTCGGTCAAAGTTGGGCATAGTTGAGCAAAAGCAGGTAAACATGCTCATATTTGCTTTACTGGTCCTTAAGCAGTCTGGTCTGCCCGGTATGAAAATATAAAGCAGTGACAGTCCTCTAACCCAGGATACTGTGCATTATAGTCACAGTACTGAACCACTAAACCATTACAGTATTTCACTGGTCAGCCTGTATGAAGAAATGTTGATAAGTCTATGCAAAGTGTCTCATGGAAACCCTGCAAGCACAGCATAATCCCTGTAGAGTTATGACACAAAGGTGATCCCTGCAGTAAAAATACAACTTGATTTTCAACACACATATAGTATAAATGTTAATATTGGGCATGTTCACACACGTCAACAAATATAGTGGACTTCAAACAGCAACATACTGAAAGGTCACACTGAGCATGCTCACACACGAATAAATGAGGCAAATGTCAGGCAACAACATACTGAAAGGCCAAACTGGGCATGCTCACACACTTAGGCCATGTCTGAGTACAGCAGTGGGCCACACATATCTGGCAGTTGCATGCGTTAACCCAGGAACCTCTCACTATTCACCAATCCTGCCTTGTGCACACAGTTATATGACAACAGACACATATATAATATATTGGAACCCTGTCATAATCAAATATGTACTACAGATACGTAGGTTGTTCATAGAAAGTGGAAAAGCAGAGAAGATAAAAAACCTGCAATCAGTATCATCAATAAACAATGTGCACTCCAAACATTATCCAATCCAGGTTATGGAAAGATTATCTGTGAAGGAGTCCACACAGAATCATGACACTTCCTTCAGCTATGTCATAAATAGCAATGTACACTCATATATGTCCTGAGTCAGGGCCAACTGTAAATGACTGACAATGCCAACATCCTGTCAGACAGGCGCATACATACATATCCACCTCCCACTGACAAAAGGCCCTATCATCATACCAGGAGATATCACATGTAGAATGGGTAAACAGCTCCTTCCAAAGCTGAAAACATGGCATCAATTGGATTACATTGTTTCCCTATATGTGTCATAAGTGAACTGCAGAACAAACAGACCCTGCACCTGAACAGTCTGTTGAGCCTCACCCTCTCTACAGGATATGAAACTGTTGAATGGGTTACAGCAACATATGGCACACTCCACAAGTGTTGGTGCACAACAGACCATGGGAACTATAGTCTTATAAGCCTATGAGGTCTGATCTGCAAGGCCATGGAGTCCATCATGATTGAAGTCATAAACAGAGCTATTGGAAGCCTACAAACACACAACCCTATGAACTCTGGTTTGGTCATGGGCAGATCATGGTTCCCAAACCTGATAGACTGTCTGCAAGGCAGCCACCCAGGACATACATCAAAGAAATGAGCTACACACATCCCACATAGACTTTGAATAGCCCTTTTCCAACATCCCAGAAACATGTCGTATCCACAAAATCAACAACCTGTGCATAAATATGTATTGTCATCTGATGGATTGGCAACTGGGCCACAGATAGATCATACAAGGTAAGAATTGTGGAGTCCTGTTCAAGCTGGTAACACCTGTTGTCCCCCATGGCTCAGTCCTGGGATTGCATAAAACAAAGCGCACACACATTACCATGTCTAGTCTGATGATGTCAGCATCCTACAAATATAGCAGGAAAAAGGAAAACACACAGTAAAGAATATAGTGTGTTGTGTTAATGCGTATTTTTCTAGTATTATAACATAGTTAAGTAGGGGTTTGAATCCTGTAATTGCTGAGTATGTGTGTGTGTATGTGTGGGGAGGTGTGTATGTTTCTGTGTGATTTCCTTTGAGAGGAGTGCCCTTTTTGGAGACTAGGAAAACACCTTAAAAGTGGTATATTCCTCTTTGGCAAGTCTAATGATGTCAGCATCCTACAAATATAGCAGTGGAAATAAAAACTCCCAGTAAAGCATATAGCGCATCGTGTTAATGTGTATTTCTCTAGTATCATAACATAGTTAGGCAGGGGTTTGAAATCTGCAAATGCTGTGTGTGTGTGTGGGGGGGTATGTTTCTGTGTGATTTCCCTTGAGAGGAATGCCCATTTTGGAGACTAGGAAAACACCTTAAAAGTGGTATATTCCTCTTTGGCAAGTCTGATGATGTCAGCATCCTACAAATATAGCAGTGGAAATGCAAACTCCCTGTAAAGCATATAGTGCGTCATGTTAATGTGTACTTCCCTAGTATCATAACATAGTTAGGTAGGTGTTTGAATCCTGCAATTGCTGAATGTGTGTGTGTGTGACAATGTTGGTCAATGTGTTGTGGGTTTTGCTTTTACTACTGTATGACATATCAGTATAACAACAGTATGTGCTTTGCACACTTCAGGTATCTGTCTGGCAAATACATATATGTACATGTGACCTCAATTAGTTCATAGGTGTGAAGCCTGCTTTCTACATGAATACATCTCTTACCTTTGACAGATTGTGCTGCTGCTTCTCAGACCTTAGGTCACATATGTATGTTTGTGACAAGGCCAGCCACTGTAGTGATCTGTGGCCTAGGTCATCTGTGTCATACACACCCATGACAGTTTCTATAGAATAGTGAGTGAGAGTTCATGCCTGGGGTATATTTCAGACATGTTCAAACACAACAAAGTCTGTCAATAATGGACATTCATTATAGGTGTACAACAACTTTGTGGATATGCATACAGACCCTTTATTGCTTGTGTGATACACCGAGGGACTTCAGAATACCTTTGGAAATGTGAATACCAAAGGACAGATGACATAACACTTGGCTGTATGTACACATCGGTACCCGTTCTACATGTTGGGGGCTACTACCTATGTGGTACTGTCGGGATACTATGTTTAGTAAATGTTGATGACTATGCTATAGTTGGCTTATAGCTTTACAGCATGGGTAGGACAACAGGTATCTGTCTGTATGATACCCTTGTGGAGGGTAAGTGTTTCATCCAGAGAATGCATTGTAGGCCACTGTATGCATTTCCAGATGTGGACGGACATATCCCTAGTGTGTTTGCTTGTACCTAAGAGGGCTATATGCCAAACAGGAGTGGTCCCAGGAATGGGTGGCAGTCAATACCACTGGTTACTGGTATAGTATAGTACCGGAAGGATCCAAATGCTACTGAGCTTCCTACATCTGTGTGTCAATTGTCAAGACATCATCTAACGATTGGTTATAGTCAGGCTGTTGAAGTTGTGTATACTACCAGAATGCAAACCAATGACAGCTAGTAACAGTATCACCCACAGCATAGTGTCAAACCATGTCATACACACATGTGTACCCAAGTTAAAACATATGTGTAGTAAAATGCATACTGGCCACCAATAGAAACTATGAAGTGTTAACACTGTGTAATACAGGGCATGTCACCCTTCCCATGTGTCCACTATGCACGTACATGCAAACAGTGCACCTCCACCATGTTCACAAATGTACACCTGCAAATCTGTACTGCACACATTACACACATACTGCCCACTCACCAACACATGCTGCCAAAACTACACACATCAGCCAAGTGGCACATGGGCGGACAATACATTTTTGGAATTAACACTGGTGTAAACAATACTACATTGATAATCATAGCTTTAATGCATCATGCCTGCTCAGATATACCTACAAGGATATCATTACACTTTACTGTTGACAGCATGCTAACATTGCTACACTGCTATAAAGTCACCCTGTGCATCAGCACCATGTTAGCCTGTTCCTGCATCAATGTTGCAGATGACAGGAGGTGGCACAGTTTCATCATATGCACAGGGTGTGTTGTTGATTTGCCAGAGCCCGACATTAACCCATCCAATCTACATGTATGTGTGTGTGAGGGACAACAGTACAGCATGGGTCAATGTTGATGTAATGTGTGTGTGTATGTGTTAGCCCTAGGTGTTTGGTTTATGTGTGTGAGTCTGCATGCACACAGTTCCACCATGTGGCTGTCATATACGGGAGGTTGTGGGACAGCCACAGACTGTACCTGCCAGGCTGTACAGATCACCGTCTCTGGCCATGGATACAGTACCTGTGCCTGGCAGGGGTGCCATGGACAGTATCGGGTACTAAGCCAGACTGGGTACTATCATCAGAGGCAGAGGGATGTTGACTGGACCCATGTCCCTGCTGGGACTAGCCAGAGCCATGTGCATGTGGTCTTCTATGACGGTCTATTGACAGCCCAACCCCAACATTGCTGGGGCTGGTACTGCCACTACGGGAGCGGCTGTGACTTGTGTGTCGTCCACAATGACTGCCAGCCAATGATGTTGCTGGAATACATCCACGTTGACATCTCAGCCATCCTGCACTGTCCTGGCACATGGACATCACATTGCAGAGGACATCTAATGTCTCACCCCAATGTCTATCAATGACCTCGGTGTAATTATGGACAGCACCGGCAAGGTCATGGATACTGTCATTGATAGCAGTGTTATGGGCCCTCTGCGCCCTTAGTCCCTGTCTGGTGTACCATTCCATACATGCCTGTGCCTGCATTATAGCCCAGAACATACCTGAGGTTGTAAGACCTGTGGGGGCACATCTGCCAGGGGCATTACGACCAGCAGTGCTCCCACAAGAACCCCTGGACATCTGCCTATGTGGTATCATTCCAGGAATCTTGGTATGTCTGCTGTGAGGCGATGCATGTGCCATAGATACCACACTATCCTGGTCAATGCCTACTGTATGCTGTCCCTCCGCTAAGGCCATTGGTGATGTGGGATGTATTGACAGTATGAATGTGTGCATAGATGGGGTGAAAAGCTGTGTACTGTCGATTGGCAGCCCAATGACAGACCCTGTCCAACCTGCCTATATCACAACACATGTATCATCATTTCCACTATTTGTAGCAGTGACTTCAGGTTCCCTGCTGCACTCAACCAACACAACCTCAGCACCTGTGAGAGGAAAACAGGAAACACACTTTACAATCTGTACATGATGTTAGCACACATGCTCACATGCACACATGAACACATGCACACATGAACGCATGCACACATGCACACATGAACACATGCACACATGAACACACGCACACATGCACACATGAACACATGCACACATGAACACATGAACACATGAACACATACACACATGCACACATGCACACATGAACACATGAACACATGAACACAAATACACTACTCACTAAAGTAGACACACACACACACACACACACACACACACACACACCAACAGCAATCCAGAACATACTCATTAGTGGTTGATGGTGGAGTACAATATCACAAGCCAAAGATTCCTATCACACGTGTCAGCATGCAGGACGTGTGTTGCGCAACAGCATGCAGTGCAAGTGTAGAGAGTCCTTGTTAATAACAGTATACATGTCTTTGATGCATGTGTGTTGTTCAATGATTGGCCTCACCCTGGAACACAATGTGTACATGGACACAGCATTGCTGTGCAAGTATTAAATGCTTTTCAATGTCCTGTGCACCATTACTCACAGGTATACATACCATGGCTGGATGCACACAACTGGCAGGTGTATAGCAATGAATGCTATGTGTAGTACTGTAATTACTGTAACTGGATGTAGTGTACTACCATGAGCCATCATCAGGCAGCATCATGTGGTCACTCAAGGCCACTAATATGTGCCACACTGGCAACTATCTTGCTGTACCTGAACTGCAGCACTGTGGTACATTAACCATTTCACAGGCAGTTGTTACATAGGTATGTAAGGTGTTCAATAGGGAGCATTGCCTAACATGAATGTGTTGTGTGTTGAAGAGTGTTGCACTGCCCCATGATAGGCCTCTACCCCTCAGGTATAGTATGTGTGCTGTGTGGATGACATTTGGGATACTGGAGTCTGACCTTACGACCTTACAGCAGGTGTCTAAATATGCCATGTGTATCATTTTAACACGTACTGTGTATGACAAAGTGGTGTATATTGTGTGCATGTGTATTGGCTCTGCCGATACAATGTCCACTACAATGTACCACAATTGTTTGGGATGCTCTGTGTATTGCATGTGTTTGAGGCAGCTACTCATGTTACTGGGATGTGCATAGTCCCACAGAAAAAATGCAGAGCATGCATTATGTGTAGGTGTTTTACATGTGTATATGGCCTACAACTCACCTACGACATGCCCATGTTATTTGCTATATTAAATGTAGAACACTCACCAGCATGGGGTCTGCTGTCTTGCTGTCACACCAGAGGGACCTACAAGGATATGAGACAGTTTGTCAGTGTCAACAACTATGGCATTGCTGCTGTGAGTTTGCAATTTTACAGTAGTACAATGCTTGACAGTCACAGCCATACAGATTATGTTCCAAATTATCAGTATTGCACAACACCAGGCTCCACATCTTCTAAATACACAGTACACATCTGACATAAGCATGTTATAACAATCGAGCTAACAGTAGTCTACAGATATGCCATGTTAACTGCATGCTCTGAGTCAACTTGCTGGGTGACTCCGGCCTCCATGATGACACATGTCTATTGTAGTGGTTGGCCAGGAGCCACCACGCTGAGGAGCAGCACTTCCACTCTGGTGAGGGGCGGATGTAATGCTGCACCACTATCTGTGGCAAACTGCTGTCTGCGGACATCGGAGGCATGCTGCCGGACATGTCTAATTAAATCGCTGCAGTGATGGCGTACCTGCACATAAGTCCGGTTATGCATGCCTACATCATTAACCCGACGGACAACATCTTGCCACAGTGCAGTGCGCTCATGTTGGTCCTGGCTGGTTCTGGAGAACAGCAGGGTGTGATGTTATGCTAGGGTGGATATTATGATTTCCTCCTCTTCAGGGTAATATGCAGGGTTGTGATGGTGAGACATGTCCCCGGAAGACAATAAAAACAATAATTGTGAGCAAGTCATGTGGCACACTTAACATTCTAAAGTACAGATATCAATGAAATGCCATATATAGCAACCTATTGGCTGTCAGTAGATACACACTTTTAATACCACATACCAGTGCTCAACCCACAACTGCCTGACAGTGCCTGGCACGTTCTATATATTAAACCATGTTCTGCACAGCAACAAAGTGAAACCAGTATGTAAGACTATACAACAGTACATGGCACACTGTATGTGACACAATGTACCACCTAGCCACAGGAGGTATATATGAAGCTAATGCATACAGAAATATGTCATCCATTGAAAAGATTGTAAAGTACAGTTACAGTACTACCAGTACACCACGCTACTTGTTGATAGCAAACCCCTAAGTAACATATGTGCACATTCATCAATATAGGTGGCATACGGCTGTACTACACTATACATGTTGCTAGATATGCACTTATATTCTGTAACACACATACGACCGAGGCCATGTTACAGGCATACCTACACACACATCAGACATACCTACAAGACACAAAGGTATGGCAACCCAGATGAGCTTTACCTGTGTACCATACAGTACTGTGTGTCAGCACTTACAAAACATTATGCCTGAGGTATGTAATGTGTGAGGACTACAGGTAACAAACAAAACAGTGTTTCCAAGCAATGTGGATATACACCATACTGTGCTGTTTAGGCCTACAGCTTCAGGTAGTACTACAGTTCATATGGGATTTGTATTCACTAATGTTAACAATCAATAAGAATACATGTACTGCTTTAGCCTACAATGGCACACTCCAGTCAACACCATGGGACTATGTCACACCGTATGCCATACTGCTTTTCCTGCCTAGCAATAGCATACATATCTTTTGCGGGGACCAGAGCTAGAACACTACATACCATGATATAAACAGTTTCCCACTAGGCTATCATACACAATGTTAACACATTCACCTACACATTCACCATCACACTCAGTCAACCTCACATAGCAATTAATGCAACAAGTACATGCGTGTGTGTATCGGGTCCTAGGTAGCTAATAGGCTATTAGCCGTAGGGCCTATAGAAGCCTAGCCATACAGTACCTTGCCCTTCAACACCCATGTAATTTAAGTTCATGTGCCCCTGTCATGCAGAGCCACAGAGGTGATTCCCGGGTTGTATTTCCTATCTCACATCCATTCATCATGATTATTTATGATGACTGCTAATGAGGACCTTTTTTTGCTATTGATAGGTAGTTAGTTCCAGAGTATGGTATGTATCTGAGATGAGAATGTACCACTCCAGCATGTTCTGCTTTTTGACGTTACAAGGTTTAGATCAGTACAGTGTGTAACTTGTAGGGATTTTGATCTGTTTACATGGGGCATGTCCAACACCTGTGGGTTTGGCATAGCTTTGTATGTTAGGCAGAGGTTGCCTCTGGGTAGGCGGTATGCAATACAGTGTAGCTGTGGTTTTGTAAGACAGTCTGCATAGGGCATCTGTTTGAGTCTGGTAATACTCTTTGTGAGGTATGTGCCTGGCATCTACAGTTGCTATAGATGTCTTCTGAGGTACATACCAAATGGGTTTTATGACTGATGAGAAGAGTGGAACACTGACCTCTTTTTCCATGGATGACACACCTTTTCTGATGACATGTGGACCGTACACAGTTTACATGACCAGTGTGGCACTGTGATTATCAAATGGGACACTACTGTCCACCTGTGTCCCATGGTCTCTTATCACACTTTTGGTGTTGATTACACTACCACCTATGTGGTAGTTCATGGGTACAGGTTTTTTAACAAAAGGGATGGCAATACATTTACAACATTGAGCTTGAGCATACATATAAACATCCATTGGTGTACATATAGATTTACATATAGGCACATATACAGTCCACCTTTCATGGTGGGAATATCAATTATGCAAAGGTTGAGAGGGATACAGTTATGTAATAATATTACACAGTCTTGTGCAGAATGCATTGAAGGTATTCTCAGCCCATGTATATTTAGCAGGACTCCCTGTCTGGAAGACTAAAAACCTAACAAATCATACCCATAGTGTTTAAACACCACATGTCATATACCAGCACTGTATACTGTCTTGTTTGCCACACACTACAACCTACATAAAAATATGCACATAACAACCTTCACCAACATATATATGTTCACCCTTGACAAACAGTTGCAGTATGTCTCTTGCTCTATGTACATGTTAAGATGCTAATATATCTGACACATAAATATCTCTCCATATGTGTGTGCCATACACACACAAGGTCCACACTGTTGTAAGTCCGTAGACCTCACGGATGACCTGTTGGGCCTGGTTACAACATGAACAGTTGTTGCATGTGTGCATAACAGTAATATTACAGGGAGTATTTATAGCTGCTAATGCTACATTACTATACTAGCCTGGTACAGCAGTTGCCAATGCTAATCTACACATTATATGACTATAATGCATGTGTTACTCTGTCACATCCAGGTTTATATAGCTGTTTGCACTACTCCCCCAAACAGCCATTATACACAGTACTGTACAGAACATAGATGACATGATCAGATGTTTGACATTTAATGCTGAGCTACATATGTCACAGTTATGTCCCACTGCACACAGCTACACACTAATTTGCCCATGGCAGTAGTTATGCATGGCATCAGTGCATACATACCTACTGCTGCCACATATGCATGTTTCAAAGTATGTACAGTACTCTTCATAAACATCTACTACTTGCCGGTAACCACATATCTGTTACATGCCTGTTTGTCAGTTTCAGGTCCATCTGTGTATGTTTTGACAAGGTTTTTTTTTTTTTTTTTTTGGTATTAATTAAGTAAAGTTTGCTTTTACTTAACTTGTTTTGGTTATTAATTAAGCCTTTTTTTTTACTTAAGTAATATTTTTGGTTAGTAATTCAGTAAATTTGTTTTACTTAATTACATTTTTGTTTTATTAAGTAATAATTTTTTTTACTCCTCTCCAGGGTTACAGATGCTATAACACATGCAATGTAATGATTGCATGTGGGGATAGCAAGTACAGTCTGCTTTTATAGATATCTGCACATGTGCATGTGATGCCCTCTGCACCAATTGGTGCCCAGCATTTGGTAAATGCATATAGCCTGCTGTGTGGTAATTGCAGTACTCACTGTCATAGCAACCCAATGCTATAAATTGCTAAGTTATCTAGGCATAGCCCTTTCAGATTTCCAGAGTGGGGCCCATGCTTGTTTGCTATGGACACTGTTGTTTAAGTCAGAAGGTTGGTATAATTCTTATATCTGAAGCTAGAGGTGTAGACAGTGATGTACATGTTGTACTCAGACCTGACTGTTGCCACTTCCAGTACAGAGCTATCAGTGTAGAGTTTAACTCACCCCTACAAATGCTTACACAAGATATATGTGGATATGTAGTTTCTTTTCTACTTATATAATTAACTGCCATACAAAAGTGGTTATTGAGAAGTATTCTTTTGGCACATGAACTGTTTGTGAACTGTTATACTGTGCATATTAATGTACTCACTTCTGCAGGGTTTGTGTTTTTTATTGTTGACTTTAGCACAGGATTCTCAGGAAAACTGGACAATTCCAGTACTGAGTATGCCTACCTACATCCTTGGTAGACCCTAAACACACATGTATATTTAAAATTGGGGGGGGGGATGCAGGCATACATACAGCATTATGTATTATTGTGTGAATGTTATCTTACTGGACTTAAATGATTGGTGTGTACTTGTTAGTTTATCAAGGCAGATGGTCTGTCTGCATAGTTCCCAACTGTGAACCTATCCAGATGGTAGCCAGATGTTAACCTGTTATTCTTTGTCTGTGCAACCCACAGGTGTTTTCAGCACTGGTACAATGGCATTGTTACAGTCAGTTGCTACCAGTACATGGCTACATCCTTTGGTATTTCTGTGTTGTACTCCTACATAAGGGTATGCTTGTGGAAGTCCTCCCAAAGCTATTTGCAGAGTGTGTAACAGCAGAAAAGCTGATATGCCTGTGTGTTTGGGCCTCTGCCAGGCCTATGAAACACTCAGATACATATTTGCATGGAGTCAGGGATAGGTAGTTAAAAGTGAGGTACACCTTCCAAATAATAGAGACAGTAAGTGTAAACTTGAGTGAAGCAGTGCATATGGATTCGTACACCTTTTATGAAGTACAAGCGGTGTCTACTGTTATTATTGTCATTATTCATTGTGTAATACCCCACCTTTCTGACTAACATCAGTACTTTTCAGAGGGATTCAGAGGAACACAGCTAAAATATGTTTCACAATCAGGGACATCCCTGAAAAGTAGTCACAATTAGGAAGTATGGCCTCTGCCCTAATCAGATATGCCAGTGTTTATCCTGCTATGATACTGTGTGGGGGTTGTAAAGTGCCTCTATAACATTATTTGCTGCTAGAATGGCTGCTTCTCTTATCACAGTCATGTAATGCAATTCCACAACAATTGCTGGTAAATATCCACAGAACAAGCTTTGTGTTATGGCCTTCCTATTTTTCCTTTACATTCACTCATTGTATTGCATGATATATTTATTTCAGCACCAAGGTATTGTATATCTGCTGTGGCTTAGTGGTACTTCATGCAGTCTAGTGTGTCCGAGATCTGCGGTTAAAGACTGACAGAGGTGTTTTATTTTGCTGCTGAGCAGAACAAGGGCCTTGACATACAGAGTGACTAAGGCAATTTTAAGCAGTTGTAAGCGGGTTTGCGTGAGTTTGCGTGACGCTTAGCAATGCTTAGCTAAGCGCACACATGTGCACATTTGCTCAAACCCACTAACTACTGCTTAAAAGTGCTTACTCCCACTAGCCCCGCGCTAATTTCTTTGAAAGAAAAGAAAATGGGGAGATAAGAAAGTGGTGAAAAGGGGGGCACAAAGAGGGAAAGACAGTAGGGAAACCAACTCGGGATGTGCAGGACGGGTGTAGGGAAGGTCCATAGCTGCCCATTTCTTCACCAGTAACAGCTGTGCATATGTTAGATATTTGGAGTGAAATTTGAAATCTTCCACCCCTGAGAGAGGGGTGTGGACAACAAAGTATGTTGTACCGCCAATTATAATTATCAGCTTACATGGCCAGCGGACATGTGTGCGAAATGAGCAGCTATGTATGGGGCATAATTTTTTTGTGGGAACAGATTGCCCTTTTTTTTCTTTTTTTTCAGTTGAGAGTGGATTGTGAGGTAGAGGAAGTAGGTATATTTGGGGAGGTAGGTTGGAGAGGTAAACAGACAAGACAAACAAGATGCATACAGGGGCAGAGTATGACACATGGGGTGGGTGAACACAATTGACAGGGACGGATGTTTGGAAATCGCAAGCCCATGAGCCCACAGATGGTAACAGTGGAACTGAGATCCCCACCCATGGGCAGTCACCACTGCACCTTCACAGCCCTGAGGGTGGCTGTGCTGGGGGCTGCGTAGGAGGGGCAGGCTCACACATGAGTCGCGCCACTCTCGCCTTGAGCTGGGTAGGGGATCAGCGACTGAATGCTGTATCTCCCTACACACCACAACCCGGACCCTTCGGAGGGCGACAGGTGACCCTTCTCTGCCCATGCTTGCACAGGGGGTATGAGCCCCATCCCCTGCAGCGCTTCCACCTGAAGGTGGCACTGGACCAACGGAGGAGGGGAGCCCGAGCTGGGCACTTGACCTGCTGGTGCCAGGTGCAATCGCCAGCTGAGGAGGGACAGGTGGGTCCGCTGGGACCGGCCTTCCCATACGTTCTGTGATTAGGTGTGTTTAATTACAACATAGACAACAGCATTCCAAATTAGTTGTAACAGCATGCAGTAATATTCCCATTAACCCAACACTCCAGGGTTCCAACAGTTGAACAGCAAGCATAACACATGCATATATTGAACAGCAGTGGACATTCCAACAGCATACAGGGATGATTGGTGGCAACAAGCCACCAAGATTGTGGTGTTTGAACAGGGCACATGCATCAAAGTAAATGCAGATATTTATAGAACAATAGGACATATGTCCCAATAAATGTTTTGAGATTAGACATACCCATTGAGGTGTGGAATTGCATACAGTAGGGTATAAAAAGAAACCTTCATTAACATCTTATAAGTACTTTTAGTCTACACTACATTCCTATTGACTGCATGGGGAATATCCCCTACATGTATTATTACACTAGGCAACATGCATTAGGTTGTGTAATGGGTTTGGCTAGTTCATTATATACCTGACCTATATCTGACATACTAACTGTCCAAGATGCAGATGTTACTGCTACATAGTTATATATTTTATTTATATTTATATATCTACATATCTGGATGTGTTCACGTGACATTTTCAGTTAAATTTCTATAGAACCCTTCATTTCATGTAGCACACTCACATTTCTGGGGAACACATTTACAAGCTACTCGTGTGCCAGATTTACCTATGCATGCCAGCCATTAACCGACTGTTGAGGACTGTATATATGCTTCACAGCTACTGGCACTTCCTTCATCCACTTTATATGGGACTACCCAACTGTGGGTTGACAGCACTTAATACAATAGTACTATTTATATAATGCAAGGGTACAACAACATTTCAAAGTAAGTGACACAGACACACTCCAAGTATTATACCTTTATTAATTACATAGCACACTTTTCTACAGGCTCTCTCCTTTATTTGATATTACAGTGCATACAGAAGACTTATTCAAGGCGTATTATACCTTTATTAATAGGTTACAACACTCTTTTTCAGGCTCACTCACTTATTTTATATGACAGTACATGCAGAGATATTATTCCGGACTTATTTTACCTTTATTAATGGGTTACTACGCTCTTTTTCTGGCTCTCTGACTTATTTTATATAACAATACATGCAGAGGAATTATTCAAGGCATTTTATGGCTGTATTATTGGGCTACAACACTTTTTTTCAAGATCTCTCACCTATTTTATATAACAGTACATGCAGAATAATTACTAACCTGCCTGGTGGCGCAGCCTTAGCAGCCTATATGCATAGGCTTGCTGATTCGCAGCACGGACACCTGCAGCTGTAAAGTAAATGAAGGGATATTGAGACATACCTATCCGTTATATAGACTAAATTAGCATGTCTTACATACTGCATTTCATGGCTACCTACTCAGTAGTGGTGCATCTTGCATGTCACGGGCCTCCTGTATCCATTGGTTCAGTAGGTCCTGCTTCTGTCTCTTCAGGTCTGCATGGTGGTGACGGACCTGCTCACCAGTCCGAGGGATGCCTGTAGCACTGGTGAGATCATGAGTTAACCGGTTTCAAGCCTCTGCTTTGTACTTCGTCCCTTGGAACTGGCCCTGCAGGAGTCTTGACTCATGATGGTGGACAAGGAGCATAACCATGTATTTTGATTCCTCGATGCCCCAGCATTGCGCTCGAAAGTGAGTACCCTCTCCAGCATCAGCCATTCTAACTGCAGATAGGAGCTACAATCAGTTATGGCAAGTATTCCCACCTATGGAGCTTAAATATGCTGCATTTCCCGCACTTTTTTGTGATTGGCCATTTTTGAAAATTCTCGGCTGACTGCAGACCTGCTTAGCAATGGTTAATCTACCATTTATAAGTATATGTATGCTAACAGTGGATGTTTATCCTAATCTGTCATGGCTTAGTGGTTCAGTACTTTGATTATGGTGCACAGTGTCCCGGGTTTGAACCTTGTCATTGCTTTTTATTTTACTACTGTCCAGACAGGCTAGGGGGTGTGGCTGTGTTTAGGCAACTTTGTTCTACGTTGCTCCACGTTGCCCTATGGTGCACTGGTTAGCACGGTGCGCAGCTCCGCACAAACCTATTGTGCTGGGTAAAGCGCTGCTTAGCTATGGGAAACTACATTGCACTGGGTAAAGAGCTGCTTAACTACGGGCAACTATATTGCACTGGATAAAGCGCTGCTTAACTACGGGCAACTATATTGTGCTGGGTAAAGCGCTGCTTAGCTACGGGCATTTATATGTCAAGATCCTTCTTATATTTATATATATACATTTTGTTCACTGATACATAGGCCATTTCAATGCTTTTTAGTAAAATTTTATTCATATATGTCAGGAATTATTTCATATACTAATTTAAAACATAAAATAGAAAGGGGAGTGGTGGGACTCGAACCCTGAATGCCTCCTCTTCGTGCAAAGGCTCTACCACTACGCTATTGCTAATTGGCTTCATTTGCATAAACATTTCTTATTATGCTATTCAATGTCGAAATTGCTAACTGCAGCTAAGCAATGGGCACACCCTCGCAAACACGCGCAAATACGGGCAGCTATATTGGGAAGTATAAGAAAAAAATTAAAAGTTTTACATTTTATAACTGTACTGGGGGTTTACAATGTGAGGGAGTGTAGTGTTGGGTATGTAGACATTTGAGCCGACTCACTCATGTATGTTGACATTTCACAATTCAGACACTTGCAGGGGCATGGACCTTTGGACTGCTCGGCAGTCAGACACACCCCCTGCTTTCCTGCACGGTCCGTGTTAGACTTGGAGTGGAGTCAGTGTGCCCTCATGAATATGCATGGCATGCTGATGTCATACCGTTCAACTGCAGTTTCCGAGTAAGACTTATTTAGTCTTACACAGAGGATTAGTGAATCCCGGCCATATATATATATATATATATATATATATATATATATATATATATATATGATGTTATGAAGCATACTAGGACTAATTCTCTTAAAAGTACTCTCTTCACTTAAAAAATCATTCGTACAGGCCAAGTAAGTAAATTAATCCTTTTATTTGTGTTTTATTTTGTGTTTTAAACTGTAAAAATGTAACAGTTTGTTGAATGTCTTTTTGGAGCTTTTCTCAACGGGCCTCCACTGGAAAATTGACATGTATCCAGTCGGACTATCCCGATAAACAAATGTAAAATAATTAAATAAAAGTAATCTAAAATCACAATTACCCCACCTTTATCTGTTTGTTTTATCGCAATGTCTGGATTAGTTTGTAACTTAAGCAATGCATCATGTTCTTCTTTTGTTAAATTATATTTCTTAACAGAATTCTTACTTGAGTACACTTCACATTATTGTTTTTCACACACGTGGTGGAATGCAATAATCACAGGGTCACTGACTGGTAAAAAAGTACTTGACCTTTTAAAATTATTACCCACATAAACAGTATCTTTAAAAATAACTTTCACATTTAAATTTAGAGTGAACAGCTTTAAATCAGTTCAAGCCTCTTCAAGAGAGTCACTATTACTTGGAATAAAATGCAGTCCTTTTTGTAACAAACAGTAATCACTCTCAGAAAGAGTCAAAGTAGATAAATTAACTGCTGTGTGTTCATTACTTATCTCCTGTTGTTCAAGCGGCTGTATGTCTTTGAGCCATGGTCATTTCTTCATTCTCCTTCTCTTCTTCCTTTTCTTCTCCCTGTGGATGATACTCTCTGCCTTATTTCAACCCTCTCTAATAACTGAAGTTTTACAGCAGTTTGTAAACACTGAAAATCCTCTGCCATGACTGGAGGATTATGAAAATTCCCTCCAATAGCTTCTCTTGTATCTATGTCTGGAAGTCTCTGATTGGTAGTAGCCCCTGATAGTAGAGTAGGAAATTCAAAATTCTGTTCAGCTGAATTGCTATTTACAGACTCCAGTGTCTCAATTGTATCTAACTCGTACATTGAACCTTTCCAGCAAATAGTTGTAACTCCATATTTTCCTTAGGCCAGGAAAAATATGTCCGTGTTGAAAATCATTGATGTCACAAGTTAGTTTATGCCTTTTTGTTTGCTCCAAACATTTGTCATTAACATTCAGACATTCTGATATTTGGTTGCATGCTCCAACATTATCTTTAAAATATGGCATAGAAAATAATACTTTCTAAAGTGACTATCTCTGCATATAAGCTTTTTCTTCATCGGCAAAAATTTGATTCATTAAATACATATAATCAGAGCATCATTTTAAATTCAACTGTTGCCATTTTTTTAGGAGGACAGGTTAAATGTTACTGTAGGTATGTTACTGTAGGTATGCATCTTTAGAATCCTTAACCCTCTCAGGACTATTTCAAGCTCCAAATATGCTTGGAAGCTCTGTCTTTGCCATTGCAGACATTTAAATGCCTGCACTTTCTTCTCAAGCACAAACAGTTGTTGAATAAATGAACTATCAATTGTTCCATTACTCACAATGTTCGATTCCAAAACAGTTATATTTTGCAGGAAAGGGTTTGAGCACATTGTCAACAAGTCTTCCAAGGACTGATTTGTCTTCCAAAAAGGGAGCATTTCAAACTGTGTTTCTGGAATGATGGCCTGTGTCATTATTAAAACAAAATGAAGTAGCTTCCTGGATCATGTTTCCAATAAATGAAACGGACAACAGTAGAAACACACCAGAACCTGTGCAAATGTAGACAACAGCAAAACAAAGTAAATTCTTTCAAGACAAAAGCTGGACTGATGATGCCAAGGAACAAATAAAATGTATTTAATAACAAACAACAAGTAGTTCACAAATCCACCAAACTTTCAGGTAAAAATCCTTCCTCAGTGTAATACAAAAAGGCAGAATGATTCAACTCATTTTATCTAAAACAGACGACACAGCCAATCAATCATAAATACCTAACAATTAAACATTATAAAATTCTTAACGCTAAATAAACTGATTATAGCCATTCAGAAACAAGACACTAAAGTCTAATGACTCAGAGATATTGAAGCAGAAGGCATAAAAATGTATCTTTCTTTCTCTTGCAGCTTCTGTCTCTATCACTGCTACTATGGCTGCAAACAGGGAATAATAAGAATTTAAAACTGTCCACCATAAATTCTGCATAATTAGAATAAATTGCAAACTATTTAAGAGGCAGACATTCCTCCAAAATCCTGACATTATACCCAACATTCGGTCCCAACCCTGCCCAGCAGTCAAATATCACCACATCCGCTTTCACCCTCAAAGCAATGTCACATCCTATATAAAACTACTCTTAAGCAAACTCAAACCATGCTCTACTTGAGTACCTTAAAATAGCAGCTAATAGCATTGCCTATCCTGTCTCAGTCCTTATAAATAAGTAAATCCAGGAATCCCACAGTCCCTCTCTCTAGAAAAAAAATCACACCTTATCCCTCCACACAAAGGAGGGAATTCAACAAACATTGAAAACTTTAGACCTATTGCAATCTTTTCCCCCCTTCTCCAAAATACTTGAAAAATGTATTCAAAAACAATTACTAAACTATCTGCTGCATGAAGAACTCCTATCCCCCACACAACGAGGCTTCCATCACTCCCATAGTACTGACACTGTACTTCTAACCTTTATAGATACTGTCAGTAAAGCTAGAGATAAAGGCAAACAAGTCTGTTGCTTATTTCCAAACCTGTCTAAAGCCTTCCACATGGTTTGCAACAGCAAACTTCAACTTCAAATGTCCTTACTAGGTTTATGTCAGCCCACTCTTCTATGGCTCAAAAGATACCTGTCAAACAGGTATCAGTCTGTAAAATGGCACTCCACCCTCTTTCCATACCTCCCAGTCACCACCAGAGCACCAGAAGGCAATATCCTTGGTCCCTTCTGTTTATCATTCTCACTAACACCCACCAAGCATCCACACAACTGGCCTCCCTGATACAAAATGCAGATGACTCCACATTCATATGAACATCTGACAACCTGGTACATCTCAAAAAGTTATTCAGGAACTGAAAAATGGCTTTGTAACTCACAACTAATACCAAAAAAAAAAAAAACTACTTTTTTTCCCCCCAAATCCCTCTGTCATGAAAAACAAAATTTAGAACACTGCCACTTAAAAATATAATTGTCAAAGTTACTTTTCATGGCAAATTATTAAGGATGATAGTGGCTGATAATCTTTTTTGACTTGCATATGCAGCATTGCATAAAAAAAAACTCATTAAAATTAAGAATGCTTTACAGAGCCAAAAACTTTCTCACCAACACAACTAAACCCACACTTGCCACTACTTACCTCCTCTCCTCACTATTTTATGATGCTCCCATCCTTACTAACCTCTAGGCATAGCAAAAATAAAAACTTGAAAAATGCTGTAATAAAGTGGTTAATTTTGTAGCAAACACGCCTTTCAGAATCCCCCACTGTACAACACTTAAAAGCCTAAAATAGATAGAATTACTCCATCAACTAACATATAGACAGCTTCTTACCACCTATAAAATGATTTCATATCCACCTACTTGTCCAGCACTAAATACCATTTTACAGAACTATGTTCCCAATCAGTCATTAAGATCCAATGCCCAAAAACTCTCCTCTGCCCACAAACCTATCAAATCTGCTGCATTTGGACTATATGTAACCATCAAGTCAGTATTCTCCCTCCAGTCCTTTTAAACCACTTTGAAAGCCTTCCTAGCCAAAATCTTGCTCTTTTCTTGCTTAACCCCAGGATAAACTATATCCCTAAATATGAACAAGTACCTAACTCATACCTCACACCTCCTTACTCCCCCTTTTTCATTCACTTCTGCACTTCAATCATTTTCTCTCCCCTGACTCTCTTTCTAAATATGCCATAGCCCTGTTTTCTCTCATTTCATATTACAGTTCCTTTTGTAGTATACTAACTTACCTTTTTCTCTATTAACCAGCCACAATTTCTCCAAATATTAAGTCATTGTCATATAAGTTGCATCTATTCTTAGCCAATATTTTCACATTATGTCAACGTTGGTATTAGCATTTAAACTGTATATTTTTATGTTATTTTTGAAGATTGTAAAAGTATTGTTCTTAAAATGCTTTTATAATACATTGGAGATTTTCTCCTGGGCCTCAGCTGAACATGGGTACCTACCCAACCAGACTTTCCCAAGAATCACATTTCAATAAATAAATAAATTATTGGTGCTACCAAACTCTGGTTTAAACCTGATATTAACATTTCTCTTGACCTCATCCATCATTTATGTTCCTTTCACTGCTTCAGCAGAGTGAAGTCATTTGGGGAGGGGTTCTACCTTACATGTCCAAGCAATTTCATTGCTATCTTTTCAACCAGGTCAAGAAGGACCCCAGTTTGGGTGATTTAGAATTAGTATTCATGGACAATTTAATTTGAAACTAGGATTACTCCATTTTCCTTTCTTCTACAAAGGACATTTAACAATTACTGGTGAAATATCCCATTATGTGTATATAGGGAATTGGATCATGGGAGGTCTGAATTTGCACTGATGGTTTTCCTCTCATACTCAGCTCTGGAACTGCTTCCACTGATATTCCCTGTCTCATATATTAGACTCAGTCCCAAGACTGGGAAACATACTACAGTAGAGCTGGTGTTGAGAAACACACAGAGATGCAAATTCATGTTAACACACACACACACACACACACACACACACACACACACACACACACACACACACACACACACACACACACACACAAACATGCACTTAATGATCAGTACTACATTATAGGCCAGGAAGAGGCCTATATGTCTACACAGCAGTACACTGGGAAGCACAATTGCCTAATTTTGACTGGCAGGAACGTCTGACTGGTTCTCTCTTATACTTTATTAACATTTTCCATCTGACTGGTGTTTATGCTACATGATCTCATTAATTCAGATGATGCTTTCTCAAAAGACAAATTAAAAAAATGTTAAATCAACAATAAAAGGCTCAAAAAATAATGTTTTACAGGGGGTCAAGCCCCACACACCCCTTAATTATATATACCAACTCCACACAACATCACAGTGGAGAAAAAGGTAAAAGCCCATCAAAAGTATGCTACCATCCTGCACTATTCAGTTCATCAGCTGCCTGGCTGCACCATTATTACTTTATGTATCCATGGTACTATTCCCCAAGGTTGAGAAACTACACTCAAACTTCTTCATCAGTTTTATTCTCAAACAAATATAAGAGGAACTATCTCCTGTGCTTGCTGTATATTTCAGAATGTCTAATTACTTACAACTAAAACCAGACAAACTCTCCGTGGGGGGGGGGGGGGGGGTACTATCATATCTTATCATACCCATAAAGTCTGAATTGTTTTCAACATAGCCCAGCTGAGTCAAATGACCTTTTTCCTTAATGAAACTGGAACTCATGCATTTGCATTGTGCATGCATGGAGTTCTGAGTTTCTGAAAAAGAAAACTAGATTGCTTTTTGTGAAAATAATAATAATAATAATAATAATAATAATAATAATAATAATAATAATATGATGATGATGATGATGATGATGATGATGAAGAAGAACAATAAAGGATTGCTTTCTTTCTTTCTTTCTTTCTTTCTTTACATTTGAGAAAGCTGCATATCAGAAGTCTAGTATCTTGAATCACCCATAGTAGCACCCCTGTATTATAAGTGGATCAGATACATAATTCAAAAGAAGCAGATGGCAGATGGAGTGCAGGTCTTCCTAAAGATTTATGCAAGGGAATTATCATTTAAGCATACCTAATTAGAAATAACTTGGGGAATTAAATGATTTTTTTCCAGAAGCTTTTATGACAGTACTAGATACATTAGAATCAACATTTGTAAGTTATTTTTGACAATATTTATAGAATTTATGATATACTGCATATAGTCTGTTAACTTTCTTCTAAATGAAACCATCACTATTCTTTTGTTGAAAGGAGAAAAAACCTTTGACGTTACTGAAGGTGGTCCAGATAGCAACAAGAAATATATCGTAATAGTAGACTGGATACACCACCATGGACCACTTCCTTAAAACGCTCAAAACTCTTTAATAAAAACCAAAGCAAAGCAGGACCAAAGACGACACTGCAAATGTTAAAGTGGATTAGCACTTTTGTCTTTCACCTTCTTCACATCCTTAATCAAAATCACCAAGCAGTTGCTTTAAATGCAAAAACTGACCAATCACAACAAAGTAAAAGCTCTTCCTAGTGGTAAAAACCAATGGACATACATCTTTCATCAGCTAATCAAACACAAGAGTAAACATAGGAGCCCCAATCGGTAACCATCCAATCAGGGCAGATTACAAACATAATGGACCAATCACTTAACATAATCAGCTCTATACCAGTGCGAAGAGATGAACACTAAAACCATCTACTTAAGTACTGGACAGTCTTATGAGAAAATATAACCTTATGAAAGTATAATCATATTTGTTCCAGTGGCAAAATATAGGTACCTTTTGTCTTAATATTGTTGTATAGCACATAAATACATCATGTTAAAACCGAATAATTTAGACATTGAAAAATAACCTATACTGGAAAATATATAGCTTGTAAAAGCATTCTCAACACAAAGGATGAAAATGAGTGCATCACATCTACTTGAATAGCTGAAGCTTGCATAAACACATAAATAAAACAACCTTTTAACAAGCCTCAAACTCTATGAGAGTTAACAATATTAAAACCCCATATCTACAGAGTATGTGCCTGACCATTGTCAACCAAACGCATAAGATTTCAAACGCGAAAAAATCTTTACAGTATAAATAATGCGCCTAACACAATCAAACAACAGATCATATAAAAATGACAAAATGTATATTTTACTGTATTCTCTAACAGTAAAATGAATAGGGGACAGGCTCAACAACCTATGGGATGTAAATATGAATAAAAGTAGTCATTTCATTTCCTAGAATCCTTCATCTTTTGGAATCATTACGAGGAAAAAAGAAGGAGGCAAACATAAAAATCCCTCCAATAAACAGGCCAATAAAAGGGGTTTTATAATCCACCTATCAAGAAAAAGAAAGGATCAGGCTGAGCCAAACCCGAATCAGCATGAATTTTGTTATTTGCTA